>NC_083361.1:9137500-9295000 GCF_030254825.1 Meriones unguiculatus
GAGCCTGCCTCTGCTTGGGGTCCATAGAGTAAAAAGTACAGGCTGCTCCTTACATTCCCAGTGTCTATAGAAAGTGCTTGGCGCTGGAGGGAGCACCGAGCCAGGCCTGCTGGAGGACCATGGTTGGTTTGGTGAACGGGAGCGATTGGGATAGAGGCAGGCGGTAAGTCAATACTGCACTTGTGCCTACAGCCTGATGCTGGCATCTCTCCTTCTAGGTCCTCCAGGCTTCGGAGGCAGGGTGCGCAGCAGAGCTGCATGCAGGCATGTATGTTTGGAGCTAGCTAGGGACCCAAAGCACCTCAGCACCTCATTCAGGGCTCAGAGTCAGAGCACAGCCAGGCAGGCGCCATGACCTGCCCAGCTCACTGAGAAAACACCAAGGACTTATGGGGCATTCTGGGCCCCTGTAGGTGCCACTCCTTCACCTCTGGTGGTTACTTGTTATTTCCTGATGCTCTATAGTCCTCTCTCTAACTCTGTCTCTCTCTGTGTGTGTCTCTATGTCTCTCTCTCTCTGTCTCTCTCTCCCTCCCTTCCTCCTAGGTAGGAGAGGGGTTGGAAGCCTGTCCTCTCAGATACAGTGCCTTCAGTGGGAACATCAAGGATCACATACCACCCCCTGGGGGAGGGGGGTCACCTGGATGGTGTCACATGTAACTCTGTACGCTAGCCACTTGCCAGTCAAGGTCATAGTTTTGTCGGGGTTAAAGGGGTCCTTTGAAAGGCCTGTACTTGGTCCCCAGTAGACAGCACTAGTGAAAGGTGAATGGGGCCAGAGTACTAACATCAAGTAAAAGTTAAGTTGACTGTCAACCAGAGCTGAACAGGCTGTTAGGAAATGGAGCCCGGTGGGTGAATGGGGTTACTGGAAAGCATACTTCTGAAGGATGTGTCTTGTCCTTGGCCCATTCCTCTCTGATCCCTGGGGAGTGGCTTTCTACTCCATGTTCTATGGAATTCTGTCTCAGCACAGCAGACTCTATGGCTATGGGCAGAACCTGTTGAAACCATGAGCCAAACTGTCTTAGTTAGGGTTACTATTTCTGTGATAAAATACCACGACCAAAACAACTTGGGATGAAAACGGTTTATTTGGTTTATACTTCCATACCAGTGCTCATCATCAAAGGACAGGTAAATGGAGGCAGGGCGGGAATCTGGAGGCAGGAGCTGGAGGCAGAAGCCATGGAGGGGTGCTGCTGACTGGCATGCTCCCCATGGCTTGCTCAGCCTGCTTTCTTAGGGAACCCAAGACCACCAGCCCAGGAATGGCACCATCCACAATGAGCCGAGCCCTCCCCACCAATCTCCCACTAAGAAAATGCCCTACAGCCAGCTCTTATGGAGGCAGTTTCTCAATTGGGGTTCCCTCCTTTCAGATGACTCCAGCTTGTGTTACGTTGACATAAAACTAGCCAGCACACAAAATAAACCTTCTTCCCCTGTACCTGGTACAGCACCATAAAACTAACTAACACAGAGTATAGCAACAAACAACACTCAAGCCAAGAAGTCCACAGTCCTGCACATCCTGCATGTGGAGGCTTGTCCATCAAACTTTACTCTCTCCCAAGTCCCAACCAACCATCCTGTCTGACCCAGGACAGCACAGTGGGCATGAGCCAATGTTTACTTTGATTTACTCTTGTTAGTCACCCTCACAGAACCATGTCGAGAGGGCATAAAGTCGAAACTAGGTTCTTTTATCCCATAAATAAATCCCACTGTTTAAAAACTGGTCTCATTTGTAGGTCTCACCATGTAAACCAGGCACTGATCTCACAGAGATCCACCTGCCTCTGCCTCCAGTGCTGGGATGAAAGGCGTGTGCACCCATGACCTACTTTTCTAAAAAGAAATTCTGAGATGGAAACTCCCATTTCAGTCCCTGTTGAAATGGATTCGCGGAAAGAAGCTTCTCCAGAACATATTTTAAAAATCACACCGAAATTATTTTCGTAAGATGTGCATGGAGAAAAGACAAGTTTAATTCTCAAAGGTTCCATTATTGAAGCAAAAATTAATATTTGTACTGTTTCAAAATTGGAATAAAATTGCAAAGATGCAAACGCCATCCTATATCATAATCTATAAACCAGTCACAGATGCCAGATCAACTGTAAAAATGATTTAAAATTCACATGAATAATTTTATTAAACTGATTTGAAATCATATTCTATGCTACCTTCATTTATTAACTGGGTCTTCAACAACAAAGGGGTTATAATTGATTTTTTTTTCAAATAGAGACATGTTCCCAAGTAATGCGGTCCAGAAAAAGGCTCCCCCCTCTCCTGGTCTCCTGCTGTAAGTGTGACTTGCAGAGTGAAAGCCACCTTTGTCACATAGCAAGCTGTTCCTAAGGCCCCATCAGCAAACTTCAGACTTGGAGCCCAGAAGAGCGGCAGAGGGAAAAAAAAAAAAAAAGGCAACAACCTGTGTATACCCAGGTGGCTTGGATCTGAAACATCTGCAGACTAATTTTTTGTTCTTGATCTATCAATCCTTGGCTGGAGACTCTGTTTGAAGGGTGTAAAACCTTTAGCAAAGGGGCCAGATAGACAAAGTAGCCCATATTGTCTCTGCTTTCTCCCTGCTGTGATTTAAGAAACCCACAACCCAGGCATGCCTTTTCCACACAGGACATACTGACACTTGAGAAACCATGAGCCGAAATAAGCCTTTCCTCTCTTAAGGTAAAAGTTTGGTGGAAGGAATGAGAAAGGTAATGTGTAAACCTAGAACAAACCACATGCCAAGAGCCTTAGCATTTAGAAATGTCTCAAAGCATGTAGAGTTTGACAGTAAATGTCACGGTTATGTCCATGGACCAGCCTTGCTGGAAAAGGCCTTTTCTTTCCTCAGCACACAGACTTCATTAGTAACCTAAGCCAGAAGCCTGGGGTATATTTGCTTGTAACTTCCCTTTAAGATTGATCCAGGTCAGTGTGTGATCAGTTGCTGGGTTCATGTTCTCTGAGGATCTGAGGAGAAAGGGAAACCTATGTGAAGACAATGTTTGGGGTAACTGTTCTATCATGGTTAGCTATGCTGAATTATACAACAAAGCTTCCTTCTCATCCGAGCAAATAACTGGACCTGAGTTTCATGACATGGGTTTTCTGAATGACCTTACTGTTTTGTTTTGTTTTGATGTAGTGGGACTGCAGGCAAGCACTGTAGAGCTAAGCATTGCTCCCAGTACCTCACTGGGGTGTCCTAGGCAGGTGCTCTGCCACTGAGCCACACCCCAGCCCCTCACTGGGGAATTCTAGGCAGGTGTTCTACCGCTGAGTCACACCCCAGCCCCTCACTGGGGGATTCTAGGCAGGTGTTCTACCACTGAGTCATTCTCCTAGTCCTCATTGGGGGAATTCTAAGCGCTGTACCTCTGAGCCATACTCCACTCCAGTTCTTTAAAGGATTTACTCTTTATTTATGTGCCTGGGTTATTTTATGTGCACCGCATGCTTGTGGTGCCTTCTCAGTGATCCCCTGGAACTAGAGTTACCAAAGGTGGTGCGCTGTACAGAACCTGGATTCTGCACAAGAGCAATCAGTATCCCTAACTGCTGGACTGAGCCATCTCTCCATCCTCAGTATTGATTTTATTTTGAGACAGGATTCCCACTCGTCCAGAAGGATCTATCTTCCCTCTGTAGGCCTGAAGTCATGATCTTCCTGCCTCCTGCAGAGCTGGGATTCCAGACCTGTGTCACCAGGCCCTTACTGTTGAGCACCTCTCTCACTCCCCGGAGATCATCTTAAAGGTCTGTCGTCTTCCCAGTGCTCAGACTACATCATCTAGGTCAACAACTCAAGGCAGACCAAATAGTTCAGAAGTGCCAGGAAAGAGAGGAGTCAGCCTGAGACAAATACAACTCTTGCCTCAGAAAACAAGACAGAAGGAAGCAGAGAAATCTGAAATAGAAAGAGTGCCCTCCGTTCTGCCAGATCTGCCTCCCGCTACTCCCTCTCTAAGGCTTTCTCTCACAGCTACACAGCACTTGGAACCTGCGTGTGGTCCATGGCATTGGTGCTTCCAGGCTTGGCACATTCTAAATGCTTGAGCCGGCCAACTCAAGAGCAAATCTGTTGGCCCACAAGCACAGCAGAACAACCACTGCTGCCATACCTGACCCACATATCTGTGGAAGTATATCTAATGGCACCAAAGTCAAAATGGTGTAAGCACATTCTCAGAGATGGCAGAAAGAATTCCAGAGCCCGTGTGCTCCGTCCCATAGAAGTGCTAGGACTTACAAGCTATAAAAGATAAGGCTGTGAGGCTTTCTGTGTGCCTCTGGGGGAGCCCTGCGAACAAACACAGCCCACACCACCTTTGGGAGCCTTGGTGTCTCAGGGGAAGAGGGTTTCAGGGCAAAGTAGCAGAGAAGAGGGGCAGTAGAGCCCACCTCGTGATCTGCCCAAAATGCTGAGCATCCTAGGCTGAGTCCTGGGAGTAGCTGGGGGAGCACCTCTGAATGAGAGTTTTGTCCTATCTCCCTGGCCCTCCTGTCCAGATGCCAGAGGCCATTCCATTCCCCTGAGAACTGCTGTTGCTCTGCTGACCCCGCCCTTGGCCAAAAGGACATGCACAGGCAGTGATGTGAGAAGAGCTGTCACTCTGCTGGCCCTACCCTTGACCACAAGGACATGCACAGTCATCGACAGGATGAGATAGAGGAGCCTGGTTTCTTATGCAACAGCCTGCCTGGGGACAGTACCACCCCCAGGGTGGTGAGAACCTCCCACATCAATCATCAATCAAAAAAAAAAAAAAAATGCCCCACAAGCCAGTCTGATAGAGCAATTCCTCAACTGAGGTTCCCATTCCCCAGGTGATAAAGTCTGTATCAAATTGATGAAAACTAACCAGCACATATGGAAATGGAGGGCAGGCAGAATCGCACCCAGAGACTCTGCAACCTTCTCTTGTAGCATCCCTGTATCCCTGACCAGCCCCCGGGGCTTGTGGGACAGCAACACCCAGATATAGCACTAGCCATACCTGTGTGTAAGATACAAGGCCCATCAGGCTTTACCCCATGACAGTGCCCCTGTCCAGGGCTCTCCTATCCCAACCTCCCACTGCCACTCTGCCTCTTCCAGATAAATAATTTAGAGCTCCTAATCTCTGAAATACAGTGCCCGCCTCTTGGAGATGCTGTGTGACCGACCCTTCACATCATTTCCCCCCAAAGTTAATTTGTGTGATGAATGGACCATGCTTGGACCCATCAATCTGACTCTCTGCAGGATTCAACGAGGCACTATTGACAGCTGATGGAATCCAAGTGCAGAGATGGGGAGAGTTTGCGCATCTGTCCATCTGAATGTGGAATGCGTATTGATTAAAATATGATGCCCTACAGAATCCTACATAAATCTAAACTCTATTAGATTAACAGGGGTGTTCAATTAACATAAAATGACAATGTAGGAGAAAAGGCTGTGTGTCAGTCTCTGGTAATATTTTAGCCATAAACACAGACAGCCTACAGTCAGGATTCCGGTTTGCACATGTGTTGGGTGGGGCCAGTGGGCTGAGCACTCCAGAGCTGGCCTTAGCTGCTGGCCAGGTGGGCTTCCACCAAGCAAAAAGGAAGTGGTTGCTCTGGCTGGTTCATTGGTTGGTTCTGTGTTCCCTTCATGCTAGGAGTTTATTTTGACCATGCCGGGAGCTGGGGCAACAGCGCTCTGAGTGAAGGGGTCGCGTGCATCCTTTGCCAGTCACATGCCAGGAGTCCAGGCTTTGACAGGAAAATGTGAGTCATCAAAAAGAAGCAAAGGGGCCACTCGGAGTAAAGCCTTGAACCCAGAGTGGGACGTCTAAAGCGGAGACCGTCCCGTTCTGCCCTGCTGCTATGAACCTTCCCCTGTGTTCCTGAAGATTCCAGGGTCTCTATTTAAGGGTGCTGTCTAGGCAGGTATCTCACTGAATAATAAGGTCAAGGGGTCAATGCTCCTGAAACTCTGGGAAGTGAGAAAGGGCAGGGATGCTGCAGAATCTTCCCATGCTGGGTCTCAGAGAGACAACCCAAAATTTGCTCCATGGGGATCTACAGATGGTCCAGCAGGTCTGAGGCTCCATCCGCACAGCAGTAAAGAGCTCCCAAATGAGCCTGACCCTCCCTTCCCTGAGGTCACAGAGCTAACGGGGGTGGGGGGGAGTGGAGGGGGCAGGGTTTTAACTACTGAGTTTATTTTATAGAGTGATCTCCCCAGCCTTCTGCACAGCTGTTCTCCTGATGCTGAGATGGTGGGCAGAATGGTACCAGCCAGTGAGGAGCAGTTTCTTGTAAATGTGACCCTGCTTCCTGAATGGAAATTAAAATGCTCTGTTCTGTAGAAATAGTACCAGGGGCTAGACTGATACTTAAAGCTCTCTCGGTGTCTATGCGTGTGTTCGCCAGTTACTAGGACAACCCCGTGAGTCCATATATACATGTTAACTGAAGGGTACCAACTTGGGAGTGACTGCCTCAGGGGCTGTGACTTGCACCTTTTAAGTCAGGATCTCTGGCATGTCCCCTCCAGACTTCGATGGGATCCTTGTAGAAGAGAAAGGGATTTGTGGCACCCTTGTGACTAATTCTGACCTACAGGACTTTCCTTTCTGTGTAGGCTGAACTACAGAATTGAACTTAGTTTGTGTAAAATGTTCTTTTCAGTGTGTTATAGTTGGGATATGGACTCTTGCCTAAAGGCTACCATTTAAATACTTGAATGGTGGCACTGATGGGGAGGAGGGGTCTAGAAATCTAGGAAAAGTGACCTAGGTGAAGGAAGGAGGTCTTTGAGGATATACTGTCCCCTGTAGATTCCTGTCCACTGGTATTAGGTGAGCTATTCCAACAAGTTTTCCCGGCCATGATGCACCGACCCTGTGAACCAGAGCTAAACTGAAGTCTTCCTCAATGAAGTTGTTTCTGGGAAACAGCTTCACGGCTATGAAGAAAATAACCACATTAGTTAGTTTTCTGTTACTGTGACAAAACACTATGACCAGAAGAGTGGATTTGTGCTTAGGGGTCCAGAGGGCTATGGGTCTATCATGGCAGGGCAAGGCATGGCAGCTGAAGCTGAGGGCTCAGATCTTCAAGGGTAATGGCGAGTAGCTTTTAATCTCAAAGACCACCCCCGGCGACATGCTTTCTCCAGCAGGACCACACCTCCTAAACCTCACTGAGCAGCAACTGGAAACCAAGTGTCCCAAAGCCTGAGCCCCTGGGGGAGGCTCTCATTCAGGCTACCATAGAGACTAATACGGGGGAAGGACAGTGAATGACAGGCTCCGAGGACTGAATCATGTGGGTGAGGATCCGTGTGGGCCCCACTGAGGGAGCATCCTTTCACACACACACCCCAAAAACCATCCCATCCACATCCCTCACTCCCCGGGCCATGCCCACCACCCTCATCTCCACCCTCCATTCCCCGCCCCCACTTGCGTGCCCTGAAGACTATGGGCCAGTGGTTCTCCAGTGCTGGGACCCTTCCAGGGTCCTTCCGGATTTAACTGGCCTTTCATACAGCAGACACTCCATGCACATAGTCACAACTGGGTTAATGAGTCAAGTGAGTAAACGGAGGATCCCCTCCTTTTCTCTCCAAGACTGAGCACACCTGTCCCGTGCTATCATTTTTCACAAGATCCCTGTGTGATGCTAAAGCTGGACAGGTGTGGTTTGCACCCACCTTCTTCATACAGCTCTTTTTCCAGAGCCAAGCCTGATCGTTCTGTGGGTGTCGACTGCCCTCTTGGGGCCATCTCAGGATTCGCAGTTCTAGGCTCCTTTTCGGGAGCTCGCCCGTTCTTCCTTCCCTCAGGCTGGACTTTGAGACAGGGGGTAGTTAGCTGCAGACAAGCACAGCCACACACCAAGAGAAGTACCCTTAGCTTGTCTGCCTGGAGGGTGCATCCTGGTCTGTGTTTGGGGGTGGGGGTGGAGGAACGATGCCACCCCACAGTCCGTGGGGTCCCTGTGAACACATCTGCACAGTACAGCCTGCCAGCTGTCTGGCGGCCTGGGCAAGAGGGGAATACAAACGTGGAGCCTTGACTAGGTAAGGGAGATATGCCCAGGCTGGCTTTCAAATCTCCTCACTGAGAGCGAGAGCTGGAGCCCTGCCCACAAGAAAATCTAGCTGGGCTTTGAAAGGGTTCTGGGTGAGGTGGGCCTCCAGGAGAGCTAGCCACATTGGGATTGATGCCATGGATGGGAGGGCCCACGTGAAGCCCACCCTGCCTGAGCTGGCCCAGAGACCAGGTCCTAGATTCTCTTGTAATGGAGTAAAGATCCCTGTAACCCTTGCTGGGTGCCAGCAGAGGGTGAATGAACTGGGGGGACATAATGGAAGGGTCCTTCTCACAGCTCCCGGGAGTAAAGGGCAACAGAGGTTCTTGGCCACCAGGCTGCTGCATCAGGATGGCCAGGAAGTGGGAGCGGTCCTCAGAAAGAAGACCTTCCCTCTGAGCAACATAGGTAGTTGTATCAGGTGCCTGACCCCACTGCATTATATCAGGACACCAGTCCCCACTGTGTGTCTGCATCTCTTAACGATCCTCATTGTCCCCTATCCTGTAGCAGGGATCACTGTGAACTCCTTGAGAGCAACAATGAGCCCCAGCTGAAAGGCCTAGCCCTGAGCCCAGGAGGGGACCCCGCACAGCCACACACCAAGAGAAGTACCCTTAGCTTGTCTGCCACCTTTGCGGGGAGGAAACTCTAGACCCATGCTGAATGAGGAACACAGAAGCCATGCCCAGAAGCTATCACATCCCGCCCAGAGAAGGGGAAAGGCCAGGAGCCCCCACCTGCATCTTAAAGCACTCCCTGGAGCCTGTCCTAACTTTGTCAGTATATTTCCTAGAGAAAAACATGACCAGCCTCATTATCGTGAACCAAGAAGATCCCCCCCCCCCAATATTTCACTTAATCTCTGAAAAGAAAGCCAGGAGCGTGGGAGGGGGAGGGCAGTGAACATTTGTAGAATTCGGCAGAACCCTTTCATAGGTAAGCTGTGCAATACAGCTAGAAATGGTGGTGCCCTGAAGACCTGATTTCAAATCTGCCTATGCAGCTAACCAGATGTGCAGCTTTTGTGAAGTTTCTTAACCTCTCTGAGGCCGTGAAATGAGGCTAGCAATAGGTCATGCCTTTCAGGGCTTAAGCTTAAATTGCAGTTCTGAGCACCCTGACCCGTGCTGGGCCACACTTGTTCAGCTGCTGCATGCAGACTGGTACAGTGAATAGGTAGTGTGTGAGAGAGAGAGAGAAACAGACAGACAGAGAGACAGACAGACAGAGAGACAGACAGACAGAGAGGTGGAGAAAGGATTCTCGTGCTGGGAGCCCATATCCAGCGTGGTTTTTGTCAGTTGCTTCACAGGCTTGGGCAGGGCTCCTCCTCATTGCGTCCTGACTCCCCTGTGATAGCATCCCCTGGGGAACACAGCCTGAAACTCACCAGTCAGGCCTTCTTCCAGCCCATTCCCCCAGGCCTGTGTGCTCCAACCGTGCTACTGAGCAAATGGTTTCCCTGTGGACTGCATCCTGGAGGAAGTGCCCAATACTGGGCAGCCTAGGACCCACCAGCGAGTAGGTGTTGCTATGGGGTGGAGAGATGTTAAGGAGGCTAGCTTGGACACCTCCTATTCCTGGGAGAACAGGAGACACCAGCCTGGTCCTGAGAGCCCCCTGCCACTGTGGCTCAGTGGACTCAAGCCCCAGGCCTCTCATTTTCTGACTTGTCAGAGTTGGCCCCATGTGTTCTTTAAATGTCCCAGATTTTTAACTGTGAGCAAGTCTCTCCCTTAAAAGGTTAAAAAAAAAAAAAAAGTGTCCGGGCCTCACCTCCCAGACAGAGGTTGCTAGATCAGAGATGTCCCCAGCTCCTGTCTCACCTTACGTGTGGGATTTTAAGGATCCCGAGGCTGTTGCTGAAACATTCTAGGTTCAGAAGGCCCAGAACAATGCTTCTCAACCTTCCACAGCTCCCCGTGTGGTGGTGACGCCAATCATAAAATTATTTTTGTTGCTTCTTTATAGCTGTAGTTTTGCTACTGTTATTATAATGTAAATACTGCATTGTAACGTAAATATATGTATTTTCCGCTGGTCTTTGGGGTCAACACCCACAGGTTGAGAACTGCGGGCCTAGAGCTCCAAGGAGCAGACCGCTGCAGGGGCTGGAAAGAGAGCGACTCTCGCTGCTGTGCGGATGCTGCCATCTACTGGTAGAATCGCGTAAGTGCGGATGGCTCTTTCAGCAACCCCAGGATTGAAAGAAAACCAGGGGAAAGAGGGCAGGCAGGAATGGACATGTGCAGCCCAGCAAACCTGGTATATGAGCAGTAACGGGAGCCTGAGACACCAGGGACATCCACAGTGAGAGAAAGCTAAGGTGGGTGCTGAGGGCAGGGAAGCAGGTTCAGCTCTGCCCCTAGGGGGGTCTCCTGGGAGAGCAGAGTGAGCTGATTGAGCATACATGGAAATGCGTATCTGAGGCACATCTGCAGAGAGGTTCCTTGTGTTCCTGGCCAATAACGCTTCCTGTGCCTCCACTTCTTGACCTCGAGAAAATAGACCTGTCACCAGGGAATTCCTCGGACTAGGAGGTCCCATAGTCCCTGCAATTGGGGATCACGCTTGTCGGGAGAGCATTGGGGGTGGGAGAAAACCTGAATTGGTCTTTGGGGCCTGGTGTGATGGTTACTTTCTCCATATCACTTTGAAACACTGGTGAAAGCGTCATCTCTTCCCCAGGACGAGCCATATAGGGTGGACCAGTCAATGTTTGCAGGGACACTCTCCCAGAGACATCAGCAACCGGAGCTGAACCTGTTGAACCCCACACCAGAGGAGCCCCCGACAACCCCAGGGCTATGTGTCTAAGCTGAGCTGTCTTCGTGGGCTTCAGGTGGTGGCCTCCAGCACCCGGGAGGCAGAGGCAGGTGGATCTCTGTAAGTCCAAGGCCAGCCTGGTCTACAAAGTGAGTCCAGGGCAGCCAGGGACACACACACACACACACACACACACACACACACACTATCTCAAACATTAGAAAGGAAGGAAGGAAGGAAGAAAAGGAAAAGAAAAAATACACATAACCCCAAAAAGCTTTTGAAAATTTTCTCATCAGATACTGGTTGGCTTTTTACCTGGGCAAAGCAATGGGCCTATAATCACTTCCGGATCTTTTTTTCTTTTTAAAAATACATACTAATTCCATAAATGTGTATGTTCTCCATTATATTTACCCCTCCATCTTGACTCTATTCCTCTCCTTGATCACTGTTTTGCTATTCTTCTATCTTTTTGGTCTAGATTGCACACGAGGTACAACATTATATATTTATTTTTCCTGTTGCTGGCTTATTTCACTGACCGTGATAACCTCTGGTGGTATCCATTTTCCTTCTGCAGGGAACATGTTTTCTTTCTCTTTTTTATGATTGACTAACGCTCCACTGGGTCTCTGTTCAGCACTTGCTGTACCTACGCTGGTCCTGTGCCTCGGCTGCAGGGAATAGCATAGCAAAGGCCATATGTGTGTTCAGACAGCTCTGTCAAATACTGACTCTGATTCCTTTTGGATCTATACTGTTTTAAACCCCCAAAACTTCCTACTGGTTGACTGGTTTTATTCTAAATTCCTAGGAGGTGCTATCGTGCCCTATTTACAGGTGGATAAACAGAGGCCTGGGGTGCTGGCATGCGAAGCAGACAGGCCAAAGATCTGAGCTAGCAGCTGTGTCCCAACCCTCAGCCTCCCAGCAGGGAGGCATCCAGAGTACACACGGGATCAGAGATCTTTCTAGAAGAAAGGTTTCTTTGATAGCAGCTGCACTGACTCCACAGGGAGCAGGCTGTGTTTAAAGGCCAGGACGTCACTCCCCACTCCCTGCCCTCACAGATTGTTACCACTCCACTCCAATTAAAAACAAAAGAACAAAAATAACTGTGCAGGCAGTTACTATATGCCCAGGACTTCACAGGCACTGGGCACGTACTCGGCTCCCTTGTGGCCACACGTTTTATTTCCTCCACTCTGGAAGGAGGACTCTGAGGTCCAGAGAAGTTGCTAAACTGACCTGGGGTCACACAGGCAAAAAGAATGGGTCCCAGTTTGGAGTTCGCACTCCAGGAAACCTGTAAACTGCACCACCCCATCCACCCTTCCCTGTGGGTGCAGTCACGTGATTAAAATGCCAAGACTCCGTTCCCCAATCAGAATTCAGGAGCCCGCCAAGGAGGTCAGGTCATTTGTGTTTATACAATCACCAGGGAAGAATTTAGCGGGAGGGAAGGAGGGAAGGAGGGAGGGAGGGAGAGAGGGAGAGAGAGAGAGAAAGAGAGAGAGAACACAACTCAGCATGCCTTCCCCCAGACAGCTCTTTGAAACCTTCCTAAAATGAAATTAAAAGTTGGCCCTATGTGATTTATTTGTTCAATCCATGAATCTAAACAAATGATCCCGCTTCTAGGTTCATCTATCACATGACTTCTTCCACAGCTGTGGGTGTGGGGGGGGATGCTACTAGTGCTTTCAAGGCAGTAAAGAAACCAGGGGTGAGGGTGGGGAGTGGGGATTGACAGCCAAAGTCAGCCATATGCCTACTTGACCTAGGACGTAAACCTGTTATACTTTCCAGAGGGGCCAGGACACTATTTCTCAGTAACTCTCTTTTCATATGGAAATCTCCCTTCACTGTAAAGATCTGTCTTTAATAGCACTGTCCTAAGACGCGGCCTATTTTCCAATTCCCTGATCGTGGACATATAGATTTTTATAGTGTCTGCAAGCACGCATTAATGTTAATTCTGCCATGCCCCTTTGTGTTCCGTTAATGTCACAATCTGCTGTAAAGCCTTGCCAAGTTTCTTAACTGTCATGTTAATTCCTAGACCTAGTCTGCACTCTTTGACATTTCAGGACAGAACAAGGCAGTAAAAATAGATTAGAAACAGCTTAGAAGTATTATAAAAATCTAGAACTTTACAGATGGTGGAATTAGGCCCGCTGCATGGAAATCTAGCAAGCCTGAACATAATAATATTAGGAGAGGCTATTCATCTCTAAAGTAAATATTTAGAAGGGGCCTCGTAACGCTGGCTGGGGGTGGGGGCGGCTTATAGGCTGCGGCCGTTATGTTATGTCCCTTTAAGTAAGTTACAGGCTGCATAGACACCATCCTGAGAGTTTTGGGTTTCAAAGACTCTCTCTCTCTCTCTCTCTCTCTCTCTCTCTCTCTCTCTCTCTCTCTCTCCCTCTCCCCCCATAAATAAAAGAATAGAGAGCAAGAGGTGGATTTTATTCACAGTCAGTTCAAAGATCACAGGAACTATTAGGTCTGTGTATATGGGTGGTGGGGGGGTGGGGACGCTCCTGACTGTATTTTTCCAAATGAAGGCGGAAGCCATTACTATACTTTAGATATTAAATGACACCTCCTTATGCTAAGAAATTTGTACGAGGGGACTGGAAACTGAATCCTGCTTTCTGAAACTGATTGCGGAGGGGCGAACTGTTTAAAATGTGCACTATCCATTTCAAAGCAAGAGAAGGAACAAGCCGATGGCAGAACAAGACAGAGCTGGGGTTAAACGTGCTTTTCTCCCCCCCCCCAACACCACCAAAGGGAAACTATTTCTTAAATTTAAAAAGAAAGAAAGGAAAGAAAGAAGGGCCAGCCCTCTCCTCTTGAAGGACTTATTTCCATCTCCCTGGTGGAGCTGTTTGAATAGCCCCGTCCTTGCCAAACCCCACCCTCGCTCTTTTCTATGTTCTTTTCTCATTATCTGTCCAGTCATTTTCCCACAGCCCCAACGGGCAGTCGGGGCGGCTTAAACACAGCACAGTATTAATATAGGGAAATGGTCTTCAGTTCTCACTCAATCCCCTAAGACGCTGTGTTGAAATGATAATTGATACACTCTTCGATGGAAAAAAAAATATCAGAGAAAAACTACTTTTCAGTCACCACAAGGTATTATCTTAGTTCGTGTATTCAGAAGGAACAGATACATCTTTAAAAAAAAAAAAAAAAAAAAAAACAAGTATCCCACCCCCCCACCCCCCATCCCTGGTAGACTGCAGCCTGCAATTCTTTTCAGCTGACATAATCCAGATTGATTCGTTCAGCAGATAAAATTCAGGCCACTTCTGCCCTTTATGGGAGCAACATAATACCAGTCTTTATTCAGTAACAATGTAGCATAATGGGATCGGAATGTGCAAAATGAGTGTTCTTAAATTACTGCGCCTCACAAGGACCCAACACAAGCTGGGGCTTAATGTAAAAAATCATTAGGCGTAGATTTACCAAAATGCGCCTGCTTTAAGGAGGTCAGTCTGGGGGAGGCATTTTCGGGATGGAACCTCTTTGCTGATATCTTGATGGTGACTGTTTTAGAGAAGGGGAAGGGGCAGACCGTCTGGGCACCCACAGCTCAGCATGTCAGGGAGCCGCTCTGAAGGGGAGGGAAGGCTTGGGGGTCAGGAGGGACCCCTCCAAAACAAGCCCTTTCTGGAACAGTCAGATGCATCACGTGAGTTTGGTTCTGAGCTGCTGAACGATGCTAATTTAGTGATCTTCAGGGCTAGTTACTAAAACGTATAGATGACTGAGAAAATGGGGGAAATACGAAGAATGAAGAATTATTTCCTGCCTTCTAGAAGTACCCCTGAGCCTTCCGCCTGTAAATTCACCCCATCTTTTTTCCCCCCTTCAAGGCATAACTATATCATATATATTTTGTGAAATTTATGTTTCAGGTCTAGTTTTTCACTAAATGTTATTAAGACTGCCAGTGTTTCTCTGTACCATTAATTACTCCCCTGTAATATAATTTTATGGCTACATGGTGCTCTTTCCTGTGGAGACTCCTAATTCAACTTTATTCCTATTCTTGGACACACGGGTTATTTTTTTAAGTGCCCCCATTATCAAGGATGTGTCAATCAATATCCTGATGCAAAGATCTTCCCTTGCAGGTCAGATAATTTTCTGTGGATAACTTCCTGGAAGTGGGGTTGGCAAGTGGGCAGCCAGGCACAATTTAAATCTAGTTGCTAAATATTTCTGTTTTTGGTCTCCAGAAATTTTGCAGTCGTGCATGACTCCATATTAGCTTCAAATGGCAAACCACAGCCTTCATTTAACATTTTTGTATTTTTTTTCCTTTTGAAACTTTGGCTTGTAGGTATATATGTTGGTGTTTGTACGTACATATGTGCACGTATGTGCAAGTGCCGGTGGAGGGTCTTGAGTCCCCTGGAATTGGAGTTAACAGGTAGTATGAGCCACCTGAAGCCACCTAATGTGTGTGCTGGTAACCAAACTCAGATCCGCTGGAGGAGCAGCAAGTGCTTTGGACCACTGAGCCATCTCTTCAGCTTCCCTCTTCGTTTGCTTGTTCACTCATTATTTCCTTCCTTCCTCCTTTTCCTTGTTTCCTTCTTTCCCTCTTTTTTGAGACAAGGCTTCACTATGAGCCCAAGCTGGTCTCAAGCTGTCTACCTTTGTCTCTGTCTCTAAAGTGTTAGGAGTCTGGGTGTGTGTTACAATGTCCTTACACAGCTCTGAGCTTCTGGTTTATCCACACACACATATATGGTGTCCAAGACTCAATTCTGCACACCGACCCCAAAAATCTATCACTGGGAGAAAAACAACATTAACACAGGCAGTCAATGTTAGCGCTCTACAAACCTAAAGTTACCTATGAAGAGTGTAGAGAAGTGGCACAGGATCAAACAGAGGAGAGCAGATCTTCTGAGAACTGAAACGATTGTGTTTTTCAACTCTCAAGCCTGAGCCTCATGCAATTCAATTTTTGAATCTGGGAACACGGTGGCTCCCTTATCTTGTTTAAATAGAAGAACTCTGAAATTTGAATCACTGAAATATCGGGGGGACTGCGAGACGAGGCAGTTACTCTTCGGAACACTGGGTTTGTGTCTGAAGTGGGGCCTGGATCAAGGCCAGTGTTTGCACTAGATGAAGCCGACTTTGTGTGTGTGACAGGGATGCCACTTGCACACACCAGGCAGAGACTCTGCTGTGTGTACGGAGACTCGTGCATGTAAAGACATTTATCTACAGAATGAGCGCCACCGGTGTGGACTCATCACGGAGATTGCACATCATCTGAAATATTTGCATGAGATTACTGGCCCCTGCTGTCAATCACGGTGGCACAAATCCAATAACCAGGCCATATGGCCTTGAAACTTTCAATCGATAGGAGCCTTTTAAAGCTGAAGCTTCAAAAAGTTGTATCAAATATATATTCAATGAGAAGAAGGTTAATTGAATAATTGATTAGCCAGTAACAATTAAGTGCTCCTCAGATATCTTTGGGAAAGTATGAAATATAATGCTGATAGATATTTATTAGTTTATCAGCTATTACTGAATTATGTATTTATTTTGAGACCTTGTATCAATTTCTTTCCTTTATATGTTCGATAACATATTTTAGCATGAAAGTCCCTGAGTGAAATAGAACCGTTTGCTCCATTGTCAGAGAGATTGTAAGATGGCCCCGTGTCCCTCTTTGCAGGGACTCTCAGGTCAATTGGTCTAAGGACACCTGCCATAAGAGTGTGAGATCCCATGTGCAGACGCCTTTAAAAAGAAAGAATGGGTGCTGGGATGGGTACCGCTTGTCCACATAACAGTATTAACAGCTAACAGGACAGCAGGAGTGAGTGGAGAGTATGTTCTCTTTGGGAAGACCCGGCATACGTTAGCGGAGGGGTTGACCAAGCCCCTCCCTACACACACACACACACACACACACACACACAAGCTTTACTTTTGTCGGTGTCATTCAAAAGAAAACACAACACGAATTTACTTTCTTTTGTGAGGAGATAGTCTGGCAACATCATGCTGTCGCACGTGCTTAGGAGAGCAGTGTCACAAGGTCCACTAGAAGAGGATGGAACTCCTCATTTCTATCTTCTTCAGAGTAGCTACCGACCCTGAAGAGCATGCAATTGTTTCGTTCATCAGTTTGAGGGTAGCACTAGAGAAGAGGCCCGGGGTGGGGCTCTAAGGTTTTCTAGCTCCATCTCTCCACAGCTCCGCAGACCCACCTCCTTCCCCAGCCTTCCCCCAACCCCCAGACATCAGGGCTGGCTGAACTCCCACTGGTCAGATGGAAGGGTAACAGGCATAGGTCCTGCTTGCCAGCTCTCCGCCTCTTAGTGAGGTTGCCATACACTTTCTGGTGTTGGTTTGGTTTTGGTCTGGGTGTATTTGAGACGAGAGGGCTTTCTCGTAGCTCGGATCTGATCTCAAACCCACAACCCTCCAGCCTCAATCGGCTGGTGCTGGGATGAAAGGTGTGGATTGACACTTAAGGCTAAAACATTGGTTTTTAAGTCAAATTCTTTCATTTTTTGGAGGCCCAGGCTGCCTCGGGCCCCTCAAGCTTCTCTCTTTTCTCATCCTTTACTTTGAAGTCACTTTTCTGTGCCTCAGATAGCAATGAACTTGACATACCACATTCCATTTCTCGGAAGGAAGGGAGTCACTCAGGCCAGAGAAAGGCTGAGTCAGCCTCACTTAGGCCTCTCACCAGTCTGGTGCAGCCTGTTCTCCAGGCCTTTCAAGCATGTGGACTTTTTTGGCACACTCGCTGCTCTTGCTGTCCTTGGGTGTCCTTGGCTGTCCTTGGGTGCCACGTAGTTTTATTGTTTTATTTTTTTAATGCAGTATTTAATGAATTCCCTCATCAGTATTCACTTGTCAAAAGTAGAGGGCTTGTAGAAAACAATTACGAGGGCAGGAATTGCCTGTTATCAACTAGCACTCCTGTGACAATGCCACCAAGCACCTTAAAGCTGGGAATGGTGGCCCAGGCGTGATCCCTGTACAGGAGGTAGGGGCAGGAGGATCAGGAGATCAAAGCTGTCATAGCAGAAGCTCTGTTAGCAAGGAGGGAGGAGGGTGCAAGACCCTTCCAAGAATCCTTCACTCTCTAAACTTTCCTTTTCCCACTGACAACAGCTTCAGTCTGCATACACCAAATAGAAACTTCCAGGAACAATCAACTCTTCATATGCCCTAAATGACTTCTATTGTGGTATACTGTTACAATCATTCTCTTTTACTACTTTTGTTTTGTTTTGTTTTGTCTTGTTTGTTTTGCTGTCAGTCTCTTCTTGGACCTGATTAATAGGTCAGACTTTATCATGGGTGTGCATATATAAGAAAAATCTTGGCATCTGTAAGTTGAAGGTTTTCAGTATCCGTGGGATATTTTGAAAAGTAACCCCTGCTCCCCAGGAAGAGTACTAAATATGTAGCTGTGTTAGTCCCTTTCTCATCACTGTGACACAATACCTGCTCTAAGCCGCTTGAAGGAGGAGAGATTTATTTTGGCTCATGTTTTCATGGGGATCTGCCCTTGATTGGCCCCTGTTACTAAAGGCCTGGCATGAGGCAAAGCATTGGGCCAGGCATACATGGCAGAGAAAGCTGTTTATGTACATGGTAGCCAAGTGGGCAGAGAGGCATATGGAAAGGGCCAGGGCGAGACACACCCTTCAAAAGATGCCCCAGTCACTGCTTCCTTAAGCCAATTTCCACCTCCTAATATTCTCTTCAACTATGGACTCATCCGTGCGTTGATGCATTGATTGAGGTTAGCATCCTCGGGATACAGTTGCCCCTCCCAAGCACCAGCTGCAGATCAGGCTTTCAACACCTGAGCCTTTTGGGGGACACTCTAGATCCAAAACACAGCACTCTTCTCCTGGCCTACAAAGCCTTGTGCCTATTTTGTTATCTGAGATGCATTGAGTCCATCTCCATAAGTCCCCAAGGTACTTACACCTCCTATATTGTTTCAAAGTCTCCTCTGGGAGAGACTCAAGGCAAACTTGATGGTTTTACCAGAAATTCCAGGGGATGGGAGATTAAAAAAAAGTAGCACTTTCCATTCACATGAGATTTATCTGACCAACAACTAAATGCTGATGAATGCCAAGCCATTTGTCATTCTGATAGCCTAGATGGGCCTGCCAACAACCCTAGAACAAATGCTCCACAGCAGGGGCATGCCAGATGCCCAGGGCCACTCTCCCTTGTCCACCATAGATTAGGGGGGCAAGAAGACCCTGCTGCTAAGCAACATTCATATCTGGTCAAGACATTTTTAGGGCATTATTCTGAATTCAGCTCAGGATAAATATTGAGTCTCTAAGCAAAGTCTTGGTCCAGCTATGCAAGGCTGACACCTGTGTCATGGGCATCAGCTTGGGGCCCAACAGGCTCTGCCTTTGGCCATCATTTGGAGCTCTGAACTCCTGGTCCCCAGACACTGAAAACAGAGCTTCTGTCAGCTGGGTGGAGAGCCTGTGCCCACTCCCAATACAAGGACAGGCCTCTTGGTAAAGGAAGAAGATGCCAAGATACCCACTGTCCAGGAAATAAGATGATCCTTACAGCTCCACCTTAGCACCGTCATGTGACCAGGGGTAATCATGGGGGAGGTATTTGGAACAAGGTATCTCTCATTCTGTGCGTTCCTTTTCTTCTTCCCCCATGGGCAAGCACCTTGTTAAAACTGCCCCCCCCCAATCAAATCCCAGTACAGTCCATTGGTTTCTAGAACCAACTGAGAGGATATAAATGGAGTGGGCAAAGGGACCATGGGAATAGGTGGACATACTTCTTTTTATAAGCAAACGAATATCCCAGATTTGAGGACAATTCAAACTGCATGCACTCCCAGGTAAAGGGCAAGGCCTGACCCTTTTGGTGTCAGCAGCCTAGACCTTTTCCCTAGGCCCTCACCTGCCACCAGGAGGCAGCAGGGAGCCTGGCCACGAAGCCCACTGGTTCCGAGCATGGCCTCAGGGAGGGGAGGCTCTCAGGCCTTTAATTAGCTGGGAAATTGAGCATCTCTAGTGGCTTGCTTGTGGGAGCGGGAGAGCTGAGGAAGAACTCACACACAGAGAGACAGCACTGCCTGAAGGCAGAGTTAGAGCACAGGAGAAAGCCCTGGAGTGGGACAGGGAGAGAGTTAGCCTTGCGTAGAACTTCAGAGAAGCCCTTAGGAGATGGCCTGAGAGCCCTAGCCCATACACGGCCCTTTGTAGGTTTTGGGATACCTCCCTCCTTGTTTGTGTTAGTCTCTGTCATGGCAGCACATTTCTGAGGAAAAAAATAAATTAACCCAAATGAAGAAAGAGTTCTTTTGGCTTGTGGTTTTAGAGGTCTTGGTGGGTGACCGGCGATCTCCACTGCTCTGGCCGCCAGGCAAGGCAAAACACTGGATGACCAACACTCATGGCAGAGGAGGCTGCTCAAGTCACTACAGTCCACACATATGGAAAGCAAAGTAAGAACAATGAAGAAGACCAGGACCATGACCCACTTTACCCCGTGACCCACTTCCTCCAACCAAGCCTTACTTCCTAGTTCCTATCACTTCCCAATAATGACATCAAATTCTCTAAAACCATTAATGCGCTCATCCTTCGATGGAGGTGGAGTCCTCACGAACCGACCACTTCTGAAAGCCCTTAGTTCTAATAACTACTTTGGGAACCAAGCCTTCAGGAGGCTTTGGGGGATGGTGCACTGCTATCTAAGGCCAGGTTCAGGCTGGGCAGGAAACTTCAGTGTTGAAGGGACCTATACAAGAGATTGCTGTCTCCTCAGGATAATGTCTCCCATTGAATTCTGTTCTCTGTCTAAGGTATTCCATGTGTTTCCAGAAATCTGGATATATAAGTTAAAAACACAACACAACAAAACAAAACAAAACACTGCAGGCTGTTTGCAACTAATTGAAAACAAAAGTGGAAATATGATATAGGCCTAAGGAAACACATCTGTGTGCTGAAGACAGCCAGCTAGCAGGCCACTGGTAAGGTCCTGCCGTCCTCAGCCTCCGAGAGGCTGTGCTCAGCTCTGTTCACCCCATATGGACAAGCAGCAAGGAGAAGATGTAGTTAAGGTTTATGGATGGCCAACCTGGTCCTGACCCGGAAGGCAATGTGAAGCACAGAAGCCGGGGTTCTTCCCAGCCCTATCTACTCAACCCAGTCAGTAGGGTTGCATTTTGTAAGATCCAGAGACTCGGGTGCACACTAGACTTTGCAAGCACTTGTGTAAAGCTGATGCTTGCCTAAGACTGTTCAGTCCAGAATGGGAAACCCAGTACTCGGGGAGGCAGAGGCAGGTGGATCTCCATGAATTTGAGGCCAGCCTGGTCCACAAAGCAAGTCCAGAACAGGCAGGGCTATACAGAAGAAAAACCCTGTCTTGAAAACAAACAAGCAAGCAAAAAAAGAGCGGGAATCCATTCCCTCCCTCTGCTGCTATAAAGCCACCCTCCCTTGTGTGGGAATACCTACTCTTGCATAGACCTCTCTGGACAGTCATTGTTGTCCAGACTCAGGAGATGTTCTTCAAGAGCTCACTCAACCCACGCCAGACAAGAAACACAAACTGGGTTTTCAGAACCATCCTCCTCAGGCTTCCTCCCTGCAGGAGACTTTCTACCCCTAAGCTTTGCCAAGAGAAACGCCAAGCCCCCAGGGCAATGGCACTCAGCCTTAATCAAATCAGGTGGCAACCTGGAAAAAGTTTTCTTCAAGAAACAAAAGAAAAAATTCACACTATGAGCTCCACAGCCAGGAGGCAGATGGGACCCTCGTAATGAGGGAGGGAAGGTTCGGTAAGGAGCTGTCCAGAGCCCCCGACCTCTCCCAGGCTCACTTCTTCCTTTGCTGGACATCTGCAAACATGGTTGGGGCAGAAGGATGCAGTAGATGGTGGGCCTCCTCGGCAGTTTCGCTTCCCAGACGGACTCCCCAGGTCCCCGGGCCTTGTCAGCGGAGACACTGCTCTCCATAATTATGGAGTACACCATTGGGGGTGGGGGTGCGTTTCCCTCCATTCAGGACATTTGCTGGTGTCAGTCTGTGCATAAATACAATTAGATTTGAGAGTTCTATTACAAAAGCCAATAAAGCAGGCCTCGGTAGAGATTCTAAAATTACTTAACTTTTCTTTAGAAAAAAAAATATTAAAACAGCATTATCACATCAGTGTGAAGGAAAGACAGGGAGATAATAAAGTTATGTTAAACCTCCCTATATTTACTCATGTGTGAAACAGTTATGTCTGGTCACATAATTGCGATGGTTCTGAGGAATATTTCATATTTTATAATGAACATTAAAAGAGTTTGTGGATCATTACTTTATACGAGTTTCAAAGTTATTACATAAAACCCAATAGGGATGGTTATAAATTATCCGATCCTCCGGCCTGGCCTTGGTAAACATAACATGAAGTCTGAGACATTGTGGCAGGCAAGATTCATGAGAAGAGGTTAAAAAAAAAATCCCACCCTCCCCTCACATTTTAAAGGGGAAGAGAATACCATAGTACTTGTAACTAGCTCTTAATATTATTGTTTCTGTTTGAAAGAAATCCCATTGAGTCGGTAGCTTAAGTCTCTCTCTCTCTCTCTCTCTCTCTCTCTCTCTCTCTCTCACACACACACACACACACACACACACACGAGGGAGAGAGAGAGAGAGAGAGAGAGAGAGAGAGAGAGCTCCAAAAAGAACAAAAGAGAACTGACTCTCAGATACCGGCCTCCGTGGTCCATCTCTCATTCCCCTGTGGTCTCTGGGTCAGTGTGGAATTCTTGGACTTATGAACACAGCGTGGATTTAAGGGGTTGCACTTCGGAGGGGCTCACGCAGCTCGAGTGTGGCGAACGTGGCTCTGGCTGGTTCATAGAAGTGTCCACGACTATTTATTTTCAAAAGAAGGAGCCCCTGTCTTTGAGGCCTTAGGAAGCCTGCATCTTTACTGAAACTAGAGGACTGAGAACTTTTCTTTTTTCCAGTAGTGTCCCCCTGCCCCATCTACAATCAGTTAAAAACTGAGACTGTTAAGAGCAATGCAGCTATTTGTCGTTTGCTCGGACTTACTCTTTTTGTTAATTAGAGGATAATATTTTCTTTTTTTCTGAAAAAAAAAAAAATCCACACCTGCAATTTCTTCTGAAAGAATCTCCAGTTTCCACTTGGTTAAAGTCCAGGAAGCGGGCACCTTAGTGGATAAAGAGAGATGAGACCGGTGTCGCGTTGTGCCCGAAAGATGCTACAGCCTAGGGTCCCTGATGAGGCTCTCACCCAGGCAGATCTTTGCTCCCTGGTTCTCCCCCATCCACTTCCACCCCACTCCCACCCCTGCAAAAACAGAGTAGCTCTGTCCACCCTGAAGATGAGGGCTCACTAGTTAGTTCTAGACCACAGACCTGGCACCTAGGAGCCAACTGAACCTGCCAGCTCCCCACCTTGCCCTGGGCTCTGTCCTTTTTTCCATGGAACAGCTGTTAGGGAGGCTTTCTCAGCAAACAGATGTCTTCTGGAGAATTGAAAGCTGTGAGTTGGAGGCCAGATCCTGACTGTACTTTGAATTATGTCTGCCTCGATCATTACACAGTCATTCACATATATTTTAGACATCAATATTGTCTAGAAATATTCTCCAGTTCTCAGTGCTATTTATATGCTTCGATTCTCCTCTTTGCTCCTGCTCTGAGGGTGTGCTCAGCTCATCCAGAGCCACTGGCTGCTTTCACATCATTTTCATAAATATTTTTATTGAGAAGGGCTTGCCATTTTATTCTAAATTATTTCTCTTTGCATTAAGCGGAAGCCAGCACTCCCGGAGTGCCCAGGAACCTCCCTAACCTGTTTGGATGGAGAAATGAGCCGGTTCAGCATGGCTTTAAAAGAAACAATATCATATGATGCCTCTTCCCAGAGAGGGAAATTTTGACACCAACAAAAGAAAGGTTAAAATGATGTTGCCTTGTTACAGCCATGCAGAAAGAGCTCTCCTTTACATTAGAAACAGTGCTTTGGCTTACATCTGATTTTTGGATACAATGTAAGCCTTCCGGAGGAGGGAAAAACAAAATCTTGGATAAAGTCTGAAAGAGAGAGCTAAGAAGTACAAACATGGGGGGCTAGAGAGATGGCTCATGGGTAAAGCACTTCTGATCTTATAGAAGACCCGGGTTTGGTTCCCAGCACTGACATGGCAGTTCACAATGATCTGTAACTCCAGTGACAGGGGATCCTATGTTCTCTCCCAGATCCCTGCAGGGAAAGGGTATACATGTGATGCACATACGTACAGCAAAATACCCATACACACAAAATAAACAAACAAATAAATAAAATCTGAAGTAGAAATAAATATGTATAGGACTTAAGAGAGAATCAAAGGCTGAAAGTGTTCTGGACCAGAGAGCATCACCCCGAGATGAGGTATCAGCGTCACCCTCCTACCTCCTTACTCCCTAGCCAGATCTGGGCTGCCTCTAACCTGATCTGGCCCTAGTCTAAAGAGCCTCCCTTCCCAGCATTTCTAGAAGCAGCCTCTAGGTGGTGCTAACACTGCATAGCTCCAGCTTTTCGGCACAATGAAAACATTAATTTGCTATGAGATAATTTTTGACGTAAATGTAAAATGGTGCCCATTCGAACTCAGTAATGAAGCATGGTGCTTTCTGCGGCTCCTAATTTGACTAGTTAAATGACTCCATTACGTGTCTAACAGACAGAAGCAAATAATTTCTGGTCAGTTGATGCTCACTTATCCGTATCATTTTGCCCTGAAAATAAAAAGTCTCTAATCTACAATTCCTTTGTCTTGGGTTTTTTTTTTTTTTTGGGGGGGGGGGAGAGGTTAAGATTATTAAGGCAAATGTACTTAATACTTCAGGTTAAAGTAGCACAAAGTAATAACTGAAATGCCAGAGAGTGTTCATAATCGAGGAGGTACAAAACCAGAAACCATTTCCAAACTACCCTAACCTCTGCCCTGTGCCTAGGTCTGGGGTGTTTAACAGAAAAACCCAAAAGTCTCCATCTTTCCAAATGCATTGTCCCATGATGCCTAAAAATGCTCTTCTTCTCTTCTCTCCATCACATAACTTTGAAGATGTTTGGACACATCTTAGTGTGGCAAAAAAATTAAAATAATAATAATATAATAATAATAATAATAATAAAACACTGCTTTAAAAAATATCAAGTGATGACTAATTTTGCCCAAAGGGAGAAAAATGGTTAATATTGAATCTTAATGTTCCTCATCTAAACGCTTTTTTCTTCCTGCTAAAAACAAGTTTCGAATTAAAGCGTATCGGCTTACACATATTGCATGCATATTAGCGAGACACAGCTGTGTATGTCCCCTCTTAAGAGCCATATGATTAAGTTATGAGATATCATATAATCCAAACTCTCTTTCTATTGGTCACCTTTCGCAGACAAAAGCTTTTTCGTTTTAGGTTTATTAAATGACAGAATGTCCGACTCTGTAAATGTTCCCGTCGTTATTATGGAGCACCTGTGACTTTGACTTTTTTTCTTTTTCACTCACAAAGTCCATCTATAAATTGCTGCTAAAATGGCACAGGGGCTGGCTGGGCCCCACCCTCCACGTCTGGGGCAGCTGTTGGTAGCTTAGTGACAACGGTGGCGACCTTGGGTATGGATCTGGGTCTTGGGGAATCTTAGTAAATGTCAGAATGATAAGGTCCAACCATGTCACCCCCTAACTCTGAGGCAAAGGGACAGTGTCCTCTCTTTGTGGAGAACAAGTGGTTGGGTTGAAAGAAGCTCTCGGGCTCTGAGGGAGCCCTTGGCTCCCCGCTTCTCATTGGTGGGTCTGTGCAGCACCTTCTAGCAGGTCTGAACAGTGTCATGGGTGGTCAAAACACAACACGGTGATTTTAAAATAAGGCTTAAATGATTTTCTTCCCCCCCCCCCCGAAGTAACAAGCTCTCTGACCTAATTAAACACACATTTAAAATCTGACTGGAGCGTGTGTGTGTGTGTGTGTGTGTGTGTGTGTGTGCGCACAGTCTTTATTAAGCTTTTAAAATTTCAAATCCCTCTGTGCGTGCAAACTCCAGCAGTTTCCATGTTAGGGATGAGGGACACAGAACACAGGCTGTGTGTCTTTTGATGTGAAACAATGTCAAAAGGACTAATTATGACTCATACTTTCTTGAAATTTTTTTTGGCTGATGTCGCCGCTGCAATTGGATCCCTTCATAAGGCCAGCAGCTCTTGCTGGCAGGGAAGAGCCTGGCACCTTCTGTCCCTGGGCCACCACCCTGGCCCTTTTGGTGTTATGTAGGTCGAGCACGCCTGTGGGTTTCTAGGAAGCATCTCGCTTTTAAACTTGGCAGAGAAGTTACAACCAGAGTGCAATGTTTTTAGCTCAAATATCTGTCTACACTGTGTGCGCTGAGAGAGGAAATGAGGTCGGGGGAGGAAATAGAGAAAAGCATCTAAGGAGGGATCCTGGGGACCTCACTGCCCCTTAGCCCATGTCCTGCACAAGAACGCCTGCTGCTCCAAGCACCTGAAGGCAGAGGCTGGCACCTTCCATGGGGGCAGTCATTTATCTGAATCCAGGGAATGGAGACCAGAAAGGAAGCCAGTTTCATCCGCAGTTGAGTCCACAATACTGCCTGAAGGTGAACGAGTCCCCAGATAGCAGAGTTAGACACAGGGGCAGGTCAGAGACTCAGTGCAGAGTGAAATCGAAGAAGAAAGTCCAGGTTAGAGCTGACCTCAGATGAAAGACTTCCAGGGGGACGCGTGGGAAACTTTACAGCTCCCTACGACCCATAATGGGAGCCAGATTCTTCTCCTGGCGGTTGGCAGGGAAGCCCCGGGACCTCCCACCTCTCCTGGAACAGCTGAGGGTTAGCACTCCCTGCCCTGGATTAATGCTATGAACCTGTGGGGGAAGGAAATACCAGTTCCTGAAACAAGGATTCAGAAAAAAAAAAAAAGTACTAGCAACTGGGTTTATGGTACTTTTTTTTCCTCCTATGCTAGCTACTGAACTTGAGTCCCATGCACACTAGGCATGCTTTTCCAAAACCCAATGACATACTCAGCCTGATGGCACACAGCTGTACCCCCAGTTCTAAAGACACAAAGGCAGGAAGAGGAGAGTTGGAGGCTAGCCTGGGCTATGTAGTGAGATCATGGAGAGAGAGAGAGAGAGAGAGAGAGAGAGAGAGAGAGAGAGAGAGAGAATATAATAAAATTGAAAAGGCAGAGAGCCTAGCCTGATGTATTGGGATAAGTGTGACAACTGCCAAAAATAAATAAATAAAACGACTTTATTTGCCTTCTTATGTCCACAAAGAGAAGCTGAGAGCAGATGCCAGCAGCAGACAAGTATTTCCAAAGGAGGAGAAAATACTTCCAAAGGAGATCGGCGTCGCAGCAGAACAGGTGAGGAAGAAATTAGGCTACCTAAGGGCTGATAACTCGGGAACAAGCGGGAGCCATCTTCGACTTTGTGCAGGAGGAGGTGAGGAGACTGGGGGCTGATTAACAAATACCCCAAGAAGCCAGAGAAGTGCGGGTGGACCAGAGCCCTTACGCAACACCTATATTTAATAACGACTCTGAGGGAGATCAAGGAAATTAAACACCAGTAAGCTTGACTTGAGCAGTGGGGAAGATATTGGAAACACTAATCAGAGACAAAATAGAGAAAGTTATGATTTAATTAAAGATATTCAGCATGGATTCACAAAAGGGAGATCATACGTAACAAAACTAATAGAATATTTTGAAAAAGTAACAAAAAGGAATTGAAGAGGGAAACCAGGGGTATAATTTACTGGGACTTTAAGAAAGCTTTGATGACCTGCCTCACAAAAGACTAATCTGCAGCCGTGGGGAGTTTGGGTTGGAGTGTGGTGGGGGGTGGAGGATGAATGAAGAATTGTCTGGACCGATGGTACTTGAGAGCCCTGCCACGGGCAGATTAGGATGGGGCTGGGGGCGGGGGGAGGGGGTGTCGCTGACTGCTGGAACTTCCTGAGATCTGAATTTTTTTAATGGATTTTTCTGTGAAACACAGTGGCTCCTCAGCCCAAATACAATGCTGTTCTCACATGCAGGTGGGGTGCTGAAAGGCAGGTACCGGCTCAGGTCATGGCGATGGCATCATTAGTTTAGGAAGGACTGGCTGGGATGTGATGGGTACATGGCTCTTCTGCAGACACGGTGAGGTTGCTTGTGACCAAATTGGGGAGGGAGACGCAGCCATTAATTGTGCATGAATAATTAACACAAGATACAGACCGTGATTGCAAAGGCTGAAGCCCCATGATCTGGAGACGCGCCCACTGATGGGTAAAGTTACACTTCACGCCCACCCTTAGTGCCTCACACGTGAGCATGTGCACACCACAGGCACATACTACATGTAAGGGACATTCATGAGCACACTCTGATGCCTTTCAAAGTTGCATGCTTTCACACATCACATAGTGTAGTCATTGCTCATGCATGTACATGAAACACTGTATGCTCTACACTGTCTGTAGAGCCATGTGCTCATATGATTAGAAAGCCTGTGCTCAGGCTCCTGTCTCTCCTCCAGAAGCTGCACTGTGATGCACGGGCAGAAACTACAGATAAAAGGAGAGCTTCCCATTTCCTGCCAGGAAATATTGGGAGATGTACAAGGAAGAGAGAGGTCCACTGAGTCTGTCATTGTGATAATAGATGCCACAGGGGTAAAGGAGACACAGCATAAAGACTCATGACACAGAAAGAGACCTTCAGGCCAAACCTGACCAGGGCACCTTGTCTGGAAAAGATGACAGAGATCCCCAAAGTGGCCTTGAGTAGCTCTTGGGAACAGAACTGTATAAATGGTGGCAAGAGCCAGAGGAAGACAGTGACCTGGATGTAGCCCCTGTCCTCCAGGCTCTTCCTCAAAGCTGACCTCGGAAACAGTCTAGTTGAGCAAAGTCACAGAGGGCTTCCTCAGAGTGCAGGCTCGCTATTCACCTGGGACACATTAACAGTGTGCAGAGTCTGAACGATGCCCAGTGGCCTTGGGACATGTGCGCACTCATGGGATAATCTATCTGCAAGGTGTGATGTCACATGCTGCCTATACAACTGTGAGAAGCCCGTGGAGCCAATACAGTATACAGCCGTGCACACATATATTCCAATGTGTGAAATTTCAGAACGACTTGAACCTCTTTTTACTGTATACACCATTCATTAATATTAAAATGTGACTTGAAGAATATCCATATTTAAAAGGTCCATTAGGAGGAAGAGTCGCAAAACAAAGGCAGCCATGTCCTCCTCAGTCATCATAACATGGACATTATTCCTATTTAAAGGTTCCAAGAGATTCCTTTATTCCAATGTTAAAAAAAAAAAAAAATCTGTGTTCTCATCTCTGCCTCCACTCTTGTCATTTTAGCTCTGGATGTCTGTCCTTAATATGACAGTTACAGACTAAGGCTCTGGGGCTGCCCTGCTCCAGTCTGACAATATCTTCTGACATCTTCCAGAGACAGGCCAAGTAGGACAGTGTTTCTTGTGTATGAAAGGAATATAAGACTTGCTACCTTGGCTCCTTTGCCAATTTTATGTCCTCATATCTGAAGCTTTTCCCATCGGGCAGATGGCTTTTGTAACATGTGGATTTGAAGAGAGAGAGAGAGAGAAAAAAAACACAAACATTTCTTGTTTTTCAAAATTTGGGGGTTTCTGCTTTGTCTTTTAACCCCACAAAGGTCTTCCTGGTCTTCCTGACTGGGGTTATTTAGCGAGCTTTAAACCCGTCCCATTCGTATTATCCATCCTAAATAAACAAGCTCTCTAAAAGAAAGCTCACCCCCACCTCCTTTTCTCTCCAGGCCCCCAACCTTCCCAAGAAATCATTTTGTGGTAGCCAGCAGCACCACAGAGTAGAAAGGGACTTGCAGAAGGAAGATGAATGGTTAAAAAATACCTGTCAGGGCTGTCTCTAGAACGCAGTCCCCAAGAATCATCTGTCAGTAAGACAAAATTAATTACTACATGTAAAATGAAAAAAATCAATGTAAATTAAACACCGAATAAACGGTATAAAAGTTTAGGAGAACCTGATTGTTAAATAATTACTGATACATGCGTGAATTTTCAACAAGCTCCGGCAAGATTGGCACTTAACAAGACTCCTTCTGTAGTTTCCCAAAATCAAGTGTGTGTCTCAGGCACATCTCCCCCCAGCCTCCACTTCCCATTTGGTGAGAAGACTGAGCAGGTCCCTGGTACTCACAGTAACGTGCAAAGTTATGTGGCTTGAGCTGTTCAGAGCATTCGAGGTTGGTGGAGAAGACACACCCTCGGCTGAATATGCTTAGACCGAAATGCTAGCAGGAAGAGGAGCCCCCGTCACAGGCTCCCTGTGAAGTTGGAAAATTGTGCTACCAAGTGCAAAGGTTGTATAAATGTGTGCAAAGACAGCTTTACCTATGAGAGCAAATCGGTCATTATGAATACCTTAAACATGGCCCATGATGTAAATTTTGATTATTAGCTTTAAATTCACTTCTGTGGTGAGGGGAAGCACACCTGTGCCACAGTGTGCCTGTAGAGGTCAAAGGACAAAGGGGAATTGGTTTTCTCCTACCATGTGGGCTCTGGTATTGAACGAGTGCATTTATTCACTGAGCCAACTCACTGGTCGTCATTTGTGATGTGACTTTTGAGCAGACTCCTTGGCATCCTGGTGTTGGCATGAAAGGATGAAAGAACTGAAAGACCACTGAGGATCCCAAGACTATGGAAAGGCACCTGCCTGGTTCACATCCCTGGGGAACTTGCTTGCTAACTTCAAGCCTGGCTTCTTCTACTTGGGTGCAAAAGACACCCTTTTGGTAGACAAAAGAACCCTAATGTGGTGTGCTGTTACTTGATCCCTGCCAGGTGAGGACCCAGAGAGGCTCTTGCTGGCTCTTGCATCTAGCCTTTGGATAAAGCCCTCCTCATCACTTCCCCTGACCAGACTGGGATAGCAGTAGGCTATCAGTGGGAGCTATCTGTTGCTGAGCTTGGAGCTGGTGGGCACCTCTGATGACCAGTTTCTGAAACTCCAACCTCCACTCTGTGATGAGCTGTTGACCCTCATGCTTCAATCTATCGTTTCCCTGTCCAAAGATGGCATCTAGGGGTCAAGGGCAGGCTTGCCAGCTCTCCAGGGAGCACTGAATGGAAGACCTCTCTTTCCACTAAAATCCCAAACTCCAGGGCTAAAATGGATTCCACATGCCCTCCAAGTGTACTTTGTAAAAACCAATATAATTTTTTTTTAATTCACAATATACAATTTGTAAAATTAAGGAGCTGAAGATTACTTAGGAGGGAAAGATTTGCAATGCAAACGAACATTCTGATTTGCAGAGTCACCACGGGGTTCCTTCCATGAGTCAATCTAAAATAGGACTCAGATCTCAGTGCATCTAAAATAGGATCTGGTTGCCAAAACGCAGTTCGCACGCCACACCACCAGCAGCCCCATCTACAGGGCCACTGCAAGGAGCCAGGCACTCCTGAGACTGTACTGCAGCTTGGTTCTCGTTGGGTTCCTCTGGGAACATGCCATCCCTTTTATAATCCTCTCTCTCTCTGGCTTATAAAGTTGTAGTTAGTCTTTGGCAATCAGGATCCCTTTTCCATTTACAGTCTGCCCTAAAGTCGCTTCAGTAGACCCCCCACACTTAACTAAGAACCCTAAAAGTCTTGTGGACTGATTGTGGATCTCAGATCTCAGATTTGGCAGGGGCGCCTTTGCATTTGAAAGGTAAATCCAAAGCTGCTCAGTAAAAGTACCTGCTGTCCAGCCTGACCTGCTGAGTTCAATCCTGGGAACCACATGGCTGAAAAAGAGAACTGACTTCTGACTTCTATAAGTTGTCTTTCTCTCTCTCTCTCTCTCTCTCTCTCTCTCTCTCTCTCTCTCTCTGACTTCTATAAGTTGTCTTTTCTCTCTCTCTCTCTCTCTCTCTCTCTCTTTCTCTCTCTCTCTCTGTATATATATACACATCTATCTATCTTTACTACACAGGGAAATTTATACCACACATATCTGTTACATATACATGATACTCAGAGGTCACACGTACAGTAGGGTTACAATGACAGAGAAAATGAGTACAGGATGACCATCTTCATGTTATAAAATATAGTTGAGTTTTTGTTCTCTTATCTTAAACAATCCAAACAGAAGTCTGGCAAGATATGAACACTGGTACAATAGTGGCGCCCATGTTACAGGAGTAACCAATCCTTTCTGGATGGATTTAAATTCCAACCCATAAGACAGAACTCATGCCTGGTACTGTTAAATGAGCCAAAAGCACATGGCTGACAAGGTCATAGGTCCTACGAGCCTGCTAAATGGGTGTAATATTAAGCTGGGCCCCAGTTCTTATCTTTATACCTACAGATTAGTGCATCTCTCAACCCTCATCAGAGAAGCTTCTTTTTATAGTCGATGCTGATTAATAGAGAGACTCACAACTGGTCAGTGTGCAGAGACTAGGAGGCTGTGGAGTGCTCAGCTCCAAGTGTGACGTCTATACAACACCCTCTACTCCAAGTCTCGGGGATTAGCAAAGAAGTTGGGGGAGAAAGATGGTAAGAGCCAGAGGTAGTGGATGTCAGTAATGGACATGGAGGCATCATTGTACATATGAACTTAGAGGCTGGGACTGCGTGAACAAAACCTGCATGAGATTAAGTCAGACAAGATCCCAATGCGAATGGAGGAGGGGTTCATGAAGTCCCACCCGTAGCTGAGGAGCTGTTAGGATTATGGCCACTGGGGGAGAGAGTCTCAGCTTCCTCAGGTACGCCATTCCTCAAAGGTGACACAGGCTCCAGTAGATAGTCTACATTTTGCTGTGCAAAACTAGACAGTTCTAAGTGGACTGAGTGTGATTTAAGAAAGAGAAAGAGAGACCCTATGATGTTGAAAGGACAGGAATGGGGGGGCACTGGAGAGAACAGGAAAGGACGTGGGTTTGATTAAAACACATTACAAGCATGTGTGTATTCTCAGACAATAAAATATTTTATTTCAAGAAAAAGTGAGTCAGTCTGAGGGGGTAGGCAAAGAGGTAAAACATCTTGTTTTATAGGCCAAGCCCAGGCTGGCCCTGAATTCGTGATTGTCCTGATTCTGGAGAGCCAGGAAGGAAGGAATGCACCATTGTGTCTGACCTTCCAGGGTCTGTCAAATCCTGAGCTTGCCCCAGATAGTAGCCAAGGTTGCCTTTCTTCATGTGCTCATGCACACCAAGCCAGCAAGGCTTGAGGCAGGCAGGCAGGAGGCCTGCACATTGGGAAACCCTCACGTAGCACTAAATGGATTTAAGGGGCTATCCCTCAACCTCCCAAAAGACATGAAGTTGGAAATGGGACATGTTGGAGGGATATGAGGGAGCAGGGGGGGGAAATTGAGAGTAGATGTGATCATATTTCATTGTATACATGTACAGATTCTCAAAAATGTAAGACATAAAAAAAAAACCCAAAACCCTAGACTTGAGCTAGTGTCAGAGTGCTTGCCTAGTATGTATATGTGCAAGGGACCAGGGCTCTATGGCTAGGACTTCCAAAGAAAGAGAGACAGAGACAGAGAGACACAGAGACAGAGAGACACACAGAGAGAGAAATTAAATTTAAACAAAATAAATCAAGTGAAGGTTGTTGTAAGGTAATTAGGTCATGGGGGCCTGAAGGGATTAATGCTGTCTCCAGGGAGCCATGCAGGTCAGGGAGGAGTGGATTAGTTCTAAGAGAGTGCAGGTTGGTAGAGAAAGTGCTTGTCCAGCCCCTCCCCCACCCCTTGTTCCAGTTTCTCCACGTGGCTTCTCCCTTACACACTCCCATCATGTGATTAAATCCATCATGGAACCCTCCTGAGCTGAGCAGAACCCGGCACCATGCCCTCAAACTTCCAGAAATGGGAGCTAAATAAATCTCTTTTCTTTATAAAAACTCTCAGCCTCAGTTATTCTGCTGCAGCAGCAGTAAAGAAGAGAATAAGTCTCAGGGAGTCTGGTGGGTTGAGTCAGAAAGAAAGAAATAAGACTTTGTCCAAAATCTGAAACAGTCTTGATTGCCAAAGTGGAAAAAAAAAATTTAGCTTCTGTTGATTAAGATGCTTTCTCTCTCCTCCTCTTCTTTCTCCTCCTCCTCCTCTTCCTCGTTCTCTTCTTTTTCTTCTTCCATTTCTGGTAAATAGACTGTTTTAACTGAGAATAAGTAAGAACCATGCACATTTTAAAGTATACACATACATTACTTTAAGGCATAAGTTGCCAGGACTTTAAGGGCAAAGACTCCAAAAAGGAGAGAGGCAGAGAGAGGTGCCTGTTTCCTGAGCTGCTTTACAGGTGGCAGCTGGGATGAGTTAAACACAGATTTCTGCAATCCAAGAGATAGAGGAGACAAAGGTTCCAATCCAGGATGAAAAGAAAGGGAAGCAGAGACATATTCAGAGGGGAACCCTCCAGGGACAAGTGTAGACTTAAGGGCAAACGGTAAATAAACAAACCCATGGTAAATAAACAAACTCCTTTCTGATTACTTAGGGAACTCTGCCCCAAGCCCATCAGCCTACAGGAATACATTATTTGCTGTGATACTATAAAGGCCCCTGGACACTTGTGCTGTGGCACTTACAGAATTGAAAAGTGTACAAATCACACATATTCCCAAGATTAAGTAGGAAAAAGTGTGTCAGTATAGAATTAGTAATTGGATGCAGGCCTAAACAATACTATTCTGGGGGTACACGGTTAAATAAAATATATTAAAGCTAACTTGACTATTTGTGCTTATTTAATATGGCTATTTAAAAATTTTAAGTAGCATATACAACTCACATTAGATGCTGCTTGATCCTTCCGACCTAGAGCTTATCTTTAGCTCTATAGCTTTTACAAGTGATGTCGGACATTCGGTGAAAAGTTACCAGGCATGCCAGGAAAAAATGAGTTCAAGTAAGGAAAAGTAAAATTAGGCAACAGGTAATAAAAGCAGACCCACAAATGTTTCCTACACTGAATTACAAGTATTAAAAAGTCTAATAAATGTTTGAAAATAGGTGGCAACATGAAGAGTTGAGGTGGAAATATAACAAACTAAAGAATATAATGTCTGAAATTAAGACATAAAGCTTTTATGAACATAGGTGAGCAGATGTCCTTGTTGAATGGTGGAGCAGCTTTATTCATAATAGCCAGAATCTGGAAATAAATTTGATGTCCCTCAATGGAAGAGTGGATACAGAAATTGTGGCACATTTACACAATGAAATATTGCTCGGCTATTAAAAACAAGGAAATTGTGAAATTTGCAGGTAAATGGATGGAACTAGAAAAGATCATCCTGAGTGAGATAACCCAGAACCAGAAAGACATGCATAGTATATACTGACTCATAAGCAGATATTAATCTTATAATATAGAATAACCATACTAAAATCTACAGACTTAAAGAAGCTAAACAAGGAGGACCTTAGGGAGGATGCTTAAATCTCATTCAGAAAAGCAAACAGGATAGACACCAGAAATGATGGAAGAAAGGGAACAGGATGGAAGCCTACCACAGATGTCCTCTGAAAGGCTCCATCCAACAGGGGATCTAAGCAGATGCTGAGACTCACAGCCAAACTTTGGGCAGAGCACAGGGAGTCTTATAGAAGAAAGGCAGGGGAACAGAGGACCCTGAGGGGACAGGAATTCCACAAGGAGGCCAACAAAGCCAAAACATCTGGACCCAAGGGGCCTTGTAGAGACCAAGGACCATGCATGAAGAGGACCTAGACCCCCTGCTCAGATGTAGCTGATAGGCAGCCCAGTCTCCATGTGGGTACCTGATTAAGGGGAGCAGGGGCTGTCTCTATCATGAACTTGGTTGCCTGCTCTTTGATCACTTCCCCCTGGTGATGCAGCCTTGCCAGGCCACAGAGGAAGAAGATCAAGGAAGTCCTGATGAGACTTGATAGGCAAGGGTCAGAGGGCAGGGGAGGAGGACTCCCTCTGAGTGGACTAGGGGAAGAGATATGGGGAAAGAGGGAGGGTGGGACCAGGAGGATATGGGGGAGGGAGATGCAATTGGGATATAAAATGAATAAATTGTAAAAAATAAAAATTTAAAAAAGAAATTAGGTAATTTTAAGGTTTTTGTTTTATTTTAGGAGATCGATTGTTTCACTTGTGTGTATCTATGCCTAGTGTCTGTGGAGACCAGAAAAGAATATGAATGTCAGATCCCCTGAAAATGGAGTTATAGACAGCTGTGAGCTGCCATGTGGATGCTGGAATTGAACCCAGTTCCTCTGTAAGAGCAGTTAGAGCTCTTAACCTAACTGAGTCATCCCTCTAGTCCCCCCCCCCAAAAAAAAAATCTAGCTAATGTTTAAACTAAGAAAGAAGTAGTATGCTGGAACTAGAGTCCATTTGCTTACTAGATCAGTAACCCTTATTCTTGATTCCCGAGATCTGGAAAGATCTGCCCTGAGGACCCCTGGCCCATAACCACCTCACAGTGTCTTTTGGATGCCCGTAGATCTCTTTCCTGGCAATGGGAGGGCTTCAACAACATTAAATGTTGTGCTATTGGCTTCTCTTGCCCATCACTGTGACATAATACAGAGACAACTTAAGGGAAGAAAGTTCTACTCTGGCCTATGGGTTAGGGCCATGGTTCTCAACCTTACTACGCCACAACCTCATGCTGTGCTGGCCCCCAATCATAAAATGGTTTTCATCTCTACTTCGTAAGAGTAAATTTGCTTCTGCTGTGAATCATAATGCAAGTATTTTGGAGGAATAGAGGTCTGCCAAAGGGGTCATGACCCAGTCTAGGGACTACACTCTACCATGCCAGAGAAGTTTAGAGGCAGGACTAGCCCATAGCTACAGCGGGGACAGGGGATGGTTGTGGGCGGGAGGGAGGGCTGTGGGAGAGCTGGCTACACGTAGCTACCACCAGGAAATGGCTCGAACTGGAACTGGACCGTTACCCTCAAGTTTCAAGTCTGTTAGCTAGGGCCAATGCTCCTAAGGTCCTACAGTCTCCCACAACAGTGGCCCCAGATGAAGATCAAGGGTCTTGATCAAACAGGGGAGCCAGAGGGGGCATTCCACATTCAAACCACAACAGCATGCAGACCCAGAAGGTCATCATCCCAGCTGCATCTGGGGAGACCTGGTGAAACAGCAGTGGTCAGCTGGAGAAATGGCTCAGCGGTTAAGAGCACTCTCTGCTCTTCCAGAGGTCCTGAGTTCAATTCCCAGCAACCACATGGTGGTTTACAACCATCTATACTGACATCTGTTGTCCTCTTCTGGAATGCAGATGTACATGCAGATAGAGCACTTATACATAAAAAATAAATAATAAAAAGAAACAGCAGTGGTCTGGGCAGCGGCTGCGGCAGTCGGACTGGTTAGTTCTTTGTGGTTGCCTAACCACAAAGTCTTGACCTTATCACCACCCAAGAATGAGGAGTGCTGTGTCAGGACAAGAGCCCTGGAGCTAGGACTAAGTTGTGTGGTACACCAAGAACAGTCAGGGAGAAACTCCTGGCACATCCACAAGCTGCTTCTCTGTCATCCGTGATGAAGCCACCAAGAAGCTTATGTTTGTTTTGAGGTATTGGGCCGCTGGCTGAAAACAGAGTGAATCTGCCATTTACTTTGTGGACGCAGCATCGCCCTTACACAAATCCTCAGGGAACATTGTGGTACCTCTGTTAGCCCTCCCTTAAAACTGGCACAGGGCTCTCTCAGAAAGGCAAGGTGAAAGCCAACCGGCCTACTCAATTTTATGTGCCAGAGGGCTATCCCGTGCAGAAAACGAATAAATTCCACTCTTATCAAGCATCTGAAGGCAGAGGGGGGGTTGAGACTCTATTGAAAGAGATTCGGGCTTTCAGGTTAAGAACGGCCTCTCGATAATGGAGAGTAACAGGATGTTAGAATAAGCTTTCCTTGCCAAAAAAATGCTGACCCTGAGATGGGTGTGTGCCAGCCTCAGCCAAACTGAAATGTAGGATGGGCAAAGACATGCTTCCCACACTATGCTAAGGCCCTAGTTGAAGAAAGAGAAGAACTGTGTTGGAAAGGGTAGGAGACTTCTGTGGGAGGGAGATGGTTATGCTGGTGTGTTGTGATCTCAATCCACCTTCCATGGGGATGCACAGGAGCCGCTTCTACCACTTCAAGCCTAGTGCGCTGAGGCTCAAAGAGAGCCTGTTCCATGTCCTTCCAAGAATCAGCTTGGGAAAAATGAGAAGCCTGCAGATGGCTCTGAGGACAGGTGGAGAACTTCCATGGGGACAACTCGCAGTGGGCTTAATCGGGACAAGTGACAGGTAGTTCCCAAAGCATGGACATCTCAAAACAGTGAGTGACAGAGTTGTGGAAAGAGAGGAGGCCCCCTAGGCCACATAACAGAGGATGGAGCCCAGGGGACAGAACCATGTTAGGCTGTATGTCTAGGCCCAATGGAACCCAGGAAGAAAGCAGAGACAGTAGAGAGGGAAGGGAGGAGATGCCTACCAGAAGCAGGCTGAGCTGGCTCTGAAGGACTTGTTCCTAGTGTTTGACATTTTGACCACTGACATGGACAGATGCTGCTATGACCCAGACAAAGTGGTCTTATTACCGGGATGCATGGAAGAACTCATGGGTCACTGAAAAGTATTGGATGAGGCAGGTCTTCTGGATTTCACCCTACAGGGGTGGAGAAACTTACGGCAGCAGATAGAGGCTTATGTTCTATGCCTATAGACCTGTGTCTTCAAGGAAAAGATGCCAAAGCACACACATGTGGTTCTTAATAGTTATTAATGCCTTAGGAGAAGAACAAAGCTCTCCGCTCAGAGAATGAGAGGAGACTCTGTCCTTTACCGGGCAGTACACTCAGGTCCCTTCACTTCATCATGAGGAGGAAGAGGCCTGGTGAAGCCACATTAGCTTGTTGGAGAGGACAAGTATGTGTTCCCCAGTGGGAGGGGGCAGGTAACACATCTGTCACCTTCTTAATGAAACCCAAACTATCCCATTCCCTTTATCACTGAAATGCTGATGGCTAGATCCAGATAAGAAACTCCTTTCAAGCGGTCATCACTGTTAATGATTAACATATTTATGCCAATAAGAATGAATCCAAAGGCCAGATGAACCCGGATGAGAAGGTAGACCTTCAGTGAGATTTTTCTCTCCAGAGACCCTTCTGGAAAATGCTGCAGGCATGGACACCTTGCAGGGTGCTGTAGTGGTCCACAGAAGGGCTACATGCATCACCGGGGGTAGCCAGGGAAGATTGCAGCCACCGGCTTCAAAATGCCGCATGGCAGGGAGCTGGGTTTCCAGCCGGCAGAGGGGGAGGTATGCTCTGTCTCCCCACAGCGTCCTGCTGTGTTTAGAAACCCCATCCAAGAGGCAGCGTATGGATCCGTGCAAAGATCTGCTGTCGTGTAATGAAACGGTAATGGGAGGCAGTCCGGAAGTCGTCTCTCCACAGCCACCAGCGGATGCCATCCACAAGGAGGGCAGCTGCTCCTCCAATCTGCCCTGCATTTTTTAAGTCAGTACTTGCTTTGGAGACCAAGGACACCCCCAGCCACACTGGAGCTTTCCTTGCCTTCGGAGAACCATCTGCACCAATAAAATGCCTCTGCACCCATCGGGCGCTTTTTCCTCCTGGCCAGAGGGTCTTGCATTGCTGAGAATCCACCCCCTTGGGGGAAGTAGAGAGCAAGAGTGCTTTGCAAGAAGGACGGCTCCCGGCACAGGCAGGGAGCCATCTTGGAGAGCAGTTGTGCCCATGCCCAGCTCTGAGAACTGTGTGTTCTCCCTCTCTTTGCTAAGACAATAATAAACACAAAGCCACAACAATAACAGTGACAAAAATCCAAATAGTCGTTAAGTTCCAAAAAGAACAGGATGGGTCTGTCGTCTTTTCCAGATACCTGTTCACCACTATGGATGCCCTCCCCCCAACCCCCGCCAGTGCTGAGCCTTCTCCAATGCACACCATATGCCTGTTTCTTTACTTAGCATTGTTTGGGGTGGGAATCCTTCAGAGAATGGAAGGTCCCCGAATATTTGGCAAGCCAAGCAAGGACACCAGCTGAATATGCACAGGGATGGCGTGTCCCTAAACACGCCCTCACACACATACAAGCACACACACAGACACACAGATTTTCTCCCAGATTGTAACTTTACTCATCAATTCCTTTTTCTATGTATAGTAACAGAATTAAAATAAGCCCAAATGCTAGAAAAACAGCAAATTAAGACAGGCTTGCCCTTCCCTCGATAGAAGCATCTAGCCAAGATTTCTGGCTAAGGGTTTAGCCAGACACCTGCGTGGCAGGTAAACAAATGGATCTATTCTGCTCACGGTTTGAATTGGTCCAGGCTGGGTGTTGGGTAAACAGCATCACAAGATTTCCGTCTCACAGATGGAAATCTTGTCCCTGTCTGGGTGGGTCATCTGAGCACATGACATGAACCTGACTTTGGTTCTGTCTCCTTCTAATATGTGTGAATGTAACATCTGCTGGCATTGGACGGCCGGAGCCACCAAGGCAGGGATAAAGAGAACAGTGGAAGATGCTGGTGTTTTGCCATCTCCAGACCTTTGGTGACAGCATGCCTGTCAACAGGCATCTGCTTGGCTGCTGCTGGCTTTGGTGTGTCGGAGACACTCCACGGCAAACACCATCTACTGAGCTCTTACAGGGTGGCCCCAAGCCGGGTGATGGTGGTCTATTACTGAAGCCTGGGAAATGGTCTTTTTTTCCCCCTAAGGAGTTAGGGAACTGGAAGCATGGCCTGAATGCTTCCATCTCAAGAGTAACCACTTTCCCTGACTGGTATCTTTAGCTCGTGAGCACTGAGCCGGAGCTTTCCAAGGCGAGTTTGGAGGAAGCATATGGTGTTCGCCCGGTCCATATGACTGGCTGAGCGTCGACCACTACTGTTGCTATAACATCTCACTTTTTCCTCAATATTATGACAGCATTTGTCAATGAAAATTAAATGACTGTCAAACTTCTGCTAACTTACGGCACAACCATCAGAGAAAGCCAGCATCTCGCCTTAAGCCAAAGGGGCCTTGTCTTTATGCTCAACCAAGAGTAGAGAGAGAGGGCGACATTGGGACTGGAGTGCCAGTAGGGAAAGGCTTGCCAAGCCAGCACTAGGGTGTAGGAAATGCCACCATCCTGTATCCAATCTGCCGAGAAGGGAACCAGGTGTGGGTAGGAATGGGGAGTGTCAATTCGGGGTATAGGCTCTGGGGAGGCAATTCTTCATAAAAGAAATAGCACCACGTGTTAGATGTTATGTGTGGTTAAAAGAAGAGAGAGAGAAAAAAGAAAAAGATTACATGTGCAAAATCAAAGATCCTTGTGGGGTGTGTTTAAAATCTAATAGAGATATACTGGAGAAGTCACATGGAAACACTTAAAAGCTAGATCATGTCAAAATGAATACAAGCTTCCATACCTCTGAACGACCTCAGCATCTTTCACTTTAGTTTGGAGACAGAAAACAGGGTGGCTGTATTTTTCCTCACCAAGGAAGCAGATCCATTATGGAATTACAAAAGCTGCAAAATTCCAGCATTTACATCCACTACTGTCCTCTTTGGCTGTCTTGCTGCAAAGGGTTTGGGGGAAGATGAATGGCAGACAAAACACCACCAGGAGATAATATGGAGGACCTTCTAGAAATTGAGGCCTCTGCAGCCTCCTTCCTGTCCAGACCCCTCCTCTGAATTCCCCATACCCATGGACTCCATCCTCCTCATCTGAAGAGGATTCCTTGAGTCAGGCATGGTGGTGGTGCAGGCCTATGAGCACTGGGTGTGGAGGTGGAGGCAGAAGGACCACAAGTTAAAAGCCAGCATGCGTTACATAGGCAGATCCTGCCTAAAAACACAAGACAAAAAAACTCCACTGTGTCATGTATCCAGGTGGGACTTCCAGTGGAAGGAAGAGGACACCACCCACCCATAAAACCTTCAACCCAAAATTTATCTCACCAATAAGAAGTGTAGGGATAAAGATTGGAGCAGAGATTGAAGCAATAGCAAGCCAATGACTGGCCCAACTTGAGACCCACCCAACGGGAGAGAGTGTAACTCCGTCACTATTAATGATACTGTTCTATGCTTGAAGACAGGAGCCCAGCATAACTGCCTTCCAGCAGCTGATGGAAACAGATGCAGAGATCCACAGTCAAACAATAGGCCAAGCCTGGGGAGTTTTGTGGAAGAGTGGGAGGAAGGATAGAGGGAGCCTGAGGGGTCAAGGACACGAAAAGAAGACCTACAGAGTAAACTCACCTAGGCCCATTAGGGCTCATAGAGACTGAACAAACAACCAAAGAGCACGAATGGGTTGGACTTAGACCTTTCCCACCCCTGAACATATGTAGCAGATGTGCAGCTTGGTCTTCGTGTGGGTTCCCTAACCAAGGGAGTAGAGGCTCTCTGTTGCCTGCCTTCAGATCCCTTTCCCCTAGCTGGGCTGCCTTGTCTGGCCTTAATGGGAGAGGATGAGCTTAGTCCTTCTGCCACTTGAGGTGCCATGGGAGGTTGGTACCCCTTGGGCCTTCTCTTCAAAGGAGAGCGAAAATGGGGGAGAGAGTACGTGAGGGTGGGTCTGAGAAGAGAGGAGGGAGGAGGCTGGGATTAGGCAGTAAAGTGATTAAATAAAAAACAAATAAAAAGGAAAAACCCACAAAAATCCCAAGTATAATTATTTTGAGATGAGCTCATCAAGTCCATTTGAATCTCTCTGACTTATTTATTTGCATTTTTTAAAACACCATCACTAATCCCAACTGGCAGAGATTTCTGCCACATCCAACCTACTGTTGTGATTATTAGCATTGGCCAGACTTACTAGATGAACACATATCTACTGGGCATGTGCAGGCATTCTGGCTTTTATAGAAGAGTCTCTATGTATTTCATCATAGGAATAGTCATCATGTGACTAGTCCAGGAAGACAGAAAGGAGGAGCATCCTTACACACAGTAGGAGCATTCCTGCACACAGTAGGACTTCACTTGTTTCTTTAAGATCGTGCTGACAATTAAGAAGGGGGCCAAGAGGATATGAAACTGATTCCAACACGCAGTTTGTCATAGCTTAATACCCAGCATGGCCATCCTCTGGTCCACTGGTGATGCCTCCACAAGAGATCTGCAAATGCAGTGTCCATGGGCTCATGTCTCCTGGAGGACAGTTTCCCTCGACACCAGCTGTTTGGGGAATGTGTCACCCATGGTCATGTCTACAGGGTCTAACAGCTAGCAAAAGGCCCTCTTTATGTAATCGGCCTCCATGTGTGGGCTGAGACTCCAGTGGTTTGGGTAGCAGAACAGGTCTCTCGTGCAGAATCACCCATGGTTGCCCTCCTTTGTGCATGCAAGCTAAAGCAAAGGATATTTGCAACATTACCAACACCCACACCGCCTTCCAAATACTGGGTTCAGAACGAGTGATGCAAACAGCCTTGAGAACAGATCTCCAGACCCCCATCCCCACCTGCTGCCATGTCTTTGTGGTCCCTCAAATTTACCCTTGCTCACTCTGGACCCCAGGGACACTGCAAGCATGCCCACTTGCCATGTTAAAGTGGAGACATAGCACAGATGCCTTATTGTTATCTTTTTTTCTGCACATCAGGATCCAAATATCTGAGATCCACTTTACTCAGCAGGCTAAAGAGACATTCTTCTCTCCCACTCGTGAAAGCCCAAATCCTTCCCTTAACACGACTCCACGGACCCCAGTGGGAAGATCTAGAGACCAGGCCAGCCCCAGGATCTCAGCGCAGCTATGGTGAAGTCTTGGCGTCAGTAGCTGGATTTCTAACCCCAAACTATTCTCCCCGACACAAAGAGGGGCAGCCTGGCGCAGTAACAAAAGCCAGTGTGGGTGGCAAGGTGACTGCACATTTCAGCTTCAATGCTCCGGTGTGAGGCTTGCACCTGATTACCAGATGCTTCAAGCAGATGGCCAGGGAGGGGGAGCCGGCTTCTGGTTGTTTCTGAGGGCTACAGGAGAACCAATCCAGAGAGCCGGCCGGGAGTGCCCAGCTCAGCTTGTTCTCCGGGAGCCTTGCAGACTGGAGCCCCAATTCTGGGGAGCCTTCCAAATACACGCATGCCCACCTTGAGTGTGGAGCTCAGACAAGGCAGTGGGCTGAGCCAGCACACATCCTTTTGTCCACTGACTGCTTTAGGATCTCTTTTCTGGATAGTCTTCTGGAACAGGCCACGCTGCATCTGTTATCCAATCCAGAAGGTCTCAATAAATAGGATTCATTTGCAAATTAATTTTTCAGGAAGTGACTGGGTGAGCTATAAAAAAAAGGAGCTTCCTTGTGGTACCCCGCCTGGCCTCACCTACAACCTGGGGTAGCTGCTTCCTTTTGCTGACCTTGGCCCTGGAAGTTACCCTGACAATGACCTAGCCCCTGTCTGTAAGGTGGGAGCAGCTCCTGGGATAGGAAGAGCTGGCAGAAGGGGCACAGGCTGTGCCAAGCAGGGCTTTCTGGAGAAACAAGGATTTTTCAAAGCAGAAGCTGCTGGCAGGGTCTATGGGCCAGGGCTGAAAGGAAGCTCAGCCTGGTCTTGTTCCTGCCCAGAGTCTCTGTCCTCTTCCAGGAAATCCAAGTCCTTGCATGCTCAGGCACACAGGGCTATGCAAATGTAGGAACAGGCACATAGGAACAGGTACTCATCCGTGCATGTACACACACACACACACATGCACACGCACACACACACACACACATGCACACACACACACTCGCGCACACACACACACACACACATGCACACGCACACACACACACACACACATGCACATGCACACACACACACACATGCATGCACAGGCACACACACACACACACATGCACACGCACACACACACACACACATGCACACACACACACACGCACACACGCACACACACATGCACACGCACACACAGCATCTTTCTGAGAACAGACCTGCATTGTTTTTCTCAACTGAGGGGTCCCTCCTCCATCTCAATCTCAAAAAGTGTCTGAGATATGCAAGGTGATTGGTGAATCAGTGAACAGGTGACTGAATGCATGAGTGAGGCTCAATTTCCATCTCTCCCCGTGCAACTCTGCTGAAGTACGAGCGATGGCACCAGGACCCCCGACTCCACCCAGGAGCCTCTGCTTCCCCAGCTCACATGTGCTATAGCTTCTGCCTGAGCCAGCCTTGTCATCTTCAGGCCGATGCTCTGTCAGCACAGACCCCAGGGAGCAGGGCCTGCGTATGGAGCTAAGTGATGTTCTCGGACACTTGGGGTTACTCAGCCCCATCTTGTAGCAAAGCAGGACTGGTGTGACAGGGAGGGTCCCTCACTCTCATCCTGGCTTTCCTCCTGCCAAGTAAGGACTGTGTGTCCTGCTGGATGCATCATGATGCATGGCCCAGGAACACCAATACCATGAGAGTGCAGAGAAATTTCCAGCTGCAGAGGAAAAGCCAATCCCAAGAGGGCTGTGGTACCCAGTATCCTCTCACTATGGTAACTCACTGGCTCTGCAACCTCCGGCAAATCACCTGACTGTCCTGAGCCTCACTTCTTCCTTGAGAAAGGAAACACTTCATAGGACTGCTGAAAGGCCGTGAAAGGCCTCCAAATGGGCTGTTAAGTGCATAGCCTAGCATGCAACCCTGGACACTCAGTGACAACCCCGCTCACCACATTTCCCATATACAGGACAGATGTATAAGACTGGACTCTCCCAGGGTTGAATCCAGTGCAAGCAATGACCAGGGCTGTCCTCCGTTCCCCACCGTGTTCCTTCTGTACAAACAAGATTGTTTGCACCATCCTCGGCCTCTTCTTTCTCGGGTAACACCCCTACCCCAACAGGCACAAAGTGTTCTGGTCTAGAATGGAGTGCCAAGATGTGCTGCATCCCCTAGACAAAAATAGAAGCAACTTTGCATCCTTGCCTTCACTCAGAAGGCAGAGGACAGAAGAGGCAAGTGGGAGGTCTTCAAGGTCCCAAGGGTGGTGACAGGGCTGCCGGGCCAGCACTGTAACAGGCAGCTGTGACTGGTGGCAGAGCCTCCAGCCCCAGGCTCTTCCACAGAGGCAAGGATTAGCCCTGTGCCCTGGCCACTAGCCAGCTCGGATGGTTTCATTTGGCCTACTTAGCTGTCCCCCAGGGGTGCTGGAAAGGGGATGATTCATCATTGTCTGGGGCACCCTCATGCTGAGAGGGTCCACCCGGGAGGGGCTGTATCTCTGTCAGTTGGTGTGACACGACAAGGTCAGTCCCTGGGCTCTGGCCACAGGAAGCCAAGGCAAGCAGGGTAATGCTGGTCCAGGGACAGAGTGTGATGGGTTCTCAGACAGCCAGGAGCAGAGGCCACTGCACGCTTGGAACACCCAGGCACATTGGTGCTGAGTCCGTCTGCTAGTGCCACGCACGGGTCAGGGCTGAACAGAGGGGTGACGCTCTCCACATGGCCACACGTCTATTTCAGGTCACTGCCAGAGGCAAGACAATGTTGGGGACAGCAAAGCAAGAGAATGTGAGCTCTGCCTGAAACCACTCAGCACTCCACTGAGTGCGACACGAAGTGAGGCTGTACGACAGGGGCGCTACAGTCCAGAGAGCTGAAGCATTGGGTCCAAAGGGGCCCCAACACAGTGAAGGCAGCACTGAGACTCCACTCAGTAACCTCCCCTTTAAAACACAGAGGAGCCCAAAGGGAGTCGGATCAGAAGGCACATAATGGGAAACCCCTCACGAACGAGCCCCCACTAGGATGGGATCCCGGGACTTTATCGCTGCCTTCCGGTTGTCGTTGTGTGTGCCTTCTTCCACGTATTGAGGGTCTGGCTGGGCCTTAAAATACACACTTCTCCAGTCTAATAAACAAGGCAGGGGGAGCGGGGAGGGCTGGAGGTGAGGGCTTCCCTGTATCAGAGTGTGGCTGTTGCTGGCTGGACGCCTCAGTCTGGCTCGGTCACCCCTGCAGCACATCCGCTCAGCATTCACTTCCCTTCTGCACAAGTAATTAAGAAACACCTGTGTTTCTCCATCAGGCTGCACGTTTGGGGAGAGTGTCTCTCGCATCACTTGGAGGAGGGGTGTGGGGGGGGGGCACTGAAGTCCCCTCTGGAGCTCAGCTGTGGTGTGGCCCAGGGTCCCCTTCCTGTGTCTCCATCAGGGGACAGGAGCAAGCCTGGAAAATCACAGCTCCACAGAATCTGCTTCAAAATGGCTGAAGCCCCCCAGAACTTTGCAGCATCGGGCTCCTGGAGGTGCCTTGGTGCCAGCTCTCATGCCTATGCCAGCTTTTGCACAAGCGAACAGCTTGTATCCCCATGAAAGTCAATGGATGGAACAAATTGTATTAAATTATGTAAAATGATACTAAAGAGCACATTCTACCAGTGAATAGAAAGAAAAAAAAATACCCCCCCAATCTTGTTTTAATAAATCTGGCAAAATTATAGAAGACAATTAGGAAGGGGGAAGCGCTACATTTTTATGGCATTTAAAGTCACATCTCCTGGCCATAAGCGGAGACTGGGGATTTATCCCCTCATAGGTCAGACGGGCATAATTCTTTCATATGTCTGACACTTTTGAGTTATTTATTGCCCTGCTCCAGCCAGTGATGTCCCCTGCCCGACTCCCCTCCACGCAGACTGGACCAAGTACGGAAAGGGCGCATGCAGTGTTTTGTGGGTTCTTTTTGCCCAAATTTTCTTCTTTTCATAAGGATTTCTTTTTTTTTTTAATCTTAGTAAATAGCTGTAATTAGCATTGAACTTACAATATAACCTCTTGCCTGCATGAGGGGAAAAAAATCATTTGGAAATATTTTAGCCACTTGCATTCTTTTATGTAGCTGCCATCTTGAAAGGGAAGGAGAAAGAAAGAGCGAATGACATCCTAGGGCAGGGTGTTTGGCAGGACAAGTGGCCTTTTACAGCCTCTAGCCCCAACTTTAAGCACCCAGAGTGCTGTGGTGTTCCCCATCCCATGCCAGACCGAGCACCAGAGAGCAAGTCAATCTGTGTACTGTTCCTACCTAGGAGCTGTCTGAGCTGACTTGGGTTAACCATGCATGGAGCTCCCTGAAGGGAGCTCACTGGGGAGAGTGCCTCCTTTAGCTGTATGACCTTGACCACATTTTAAAACCCACCGGTAGGGTGGGCACACGGGTTCTAATTTCACCTGGTGCCGACGAAGATTAACATAACTAAATCATGCCAAGCTCCTGCACAATTGCTGTCACAGAGAGAAAGGCATTTCCTGAACGGCGGCCTCTGGCATTGCCATGGTGCCACTTCACCTGGCTGTGATGTCATGGGCCCAGTGTTTACCTTAGACTTGCCTGGAAAGATGGCACCACCTGGGAAATATGGCTGTTGAGATCAAGTGCTTCCTGTTCATGCATCAGGAAAGTGGATGGTGACTAGATGGTGGGTGGGTGGGGCCAGGCAGGAGCCCTGTGGTTATGTCTGCTGTGGTGTGATAGGCGCAGCTCACCTGGTCTCCGTCATCTGTGCTCCTCTGAAAATCCATCGGAGCTGTCAGAGGTCTCACTCTGCATCACTGCCCATGGCTGACATCTCCCAAACCTAGGTAGCCACACACCAAGCAGCTTTTCTCTTTAGCATACCCAAGGTCCCACAGATCACCAAATCTTAGACATATTTAACTCAGGCATGTTTAAACTGAGCAGGTCTAAAGAACAATTCACTTTACAATAAATAGTATGATTTTTTAATCTCTTCCTCTCAAATACCAAATGAAAGACCAAAACAAACAAACAAACAAACAAACAAACAAATACCCTCATGGTCCACTGTACATTGGGAGGTATCTGGAGGCCTATGTGATTTTTTTTTAATGCTCCCAGAGCTGGAGCATGGCTCAGTGGTTCCTTAAGAGCAGGTAGTGCTGTTGTAGAGGACCGAAGCTCTGTTCCCCTTACCCATATCTATCTATCTAAAACTCCAGCTCCAAGAGATCAGACTCTTCAGGACTCTGTGGCCACTACCACCCTACCCATATTCATGTAACTAAAAGCCAAATATAAATCTAAAACTTGACCTCTCCTAAGAAGCCTTTACTCTCCTTGCTGAGTGAGGGCTTTCTCGGGCCCTGGAGGGTCACCCAAGGCATTGTGAGGAGGGCTAGGGCTCATGGCAGGCCCTGGGTCCTAAGGACACCACAGTGAGAAAGAAGAGTGTGGGATGACTAAAGGGTTTGGATGTTAGGAGAGGTGGAGATGGGAGGGGCCAACTCAGAACACCAGGAAGTCACACAGGAGAATGACTGGACCTGGGGACCTTCTTCCTGTGTGCCAATCTAGATCTCAGAGTACCGCACACACGTTAGCCCCGAGGCTGAGCTGTTTTACAAAGCAGGAGAGGGGGGTTACACAGTAGTTGCTAATAGGGCTTGTTCCCCGAAGATTTGTGTATTTGAGGATGGTTCCCCATGCCAATGCAATAGGATTGGGACCAGCTTAGTAGACACTAATTGGGTCATGAGGGTCCCCATCCTTAAGAATGGATTAATGTTGGCCTCTTACGGTAGACTGGATCACACCAGGAATGAATTTGCTATACAAAGTATGGACTGTGACAGAGCAAGGCCACCCCGAAGATCTGCTCACTACTATGTGAAGCTGTTTCTCCTTCAGCCTCAGCACCGAGCTGTGACACAATCAGAGAGCCCAAGACACGATCCCATTAGACTGTTTTACCCTTCCAGCGACCAGAATCAGGAGCTAAATAACCCCCCTTACTTTATAAATTATCCATCCTTGGGTATTTTGTGATAGCCACACAAAAATGAGCTAAGAGAGCAGAGCCACAGTGAGTTAGACCCACTTCAGATCCTTGTCCCATAAGGCACACAACCTCTCTAACCCATAAAGCATAGAGTAAAAATTTCATTCATTCAATTAATCCATTCATTCATTCATTTAATATATTTTAAAGACCTGCTAGCACCATGCACTCATAAAGCGCCGGAGTTTGATTAACCAGGTAAGTAGATAACATTCTTCTCCACACTAGAGTAGCATTCGGATGGTGATGGGCCCCGAAGACAGACTGGGCAGAAATCTAGAATGAGAACTGCCCCAGCCTTAAATGGGGAGGGATCCTCAATGGAGGTGGCTCTGGGATGTCACAGATGAACAAAGCCCAAGCAAGGTGAGGGACCGTAGTCACCATACCATTTAGTCTACGAACAGCCTGCAGGTGGCAGAGGACGTGGGAAGGGTCTGTGGTTCTGAGACAGGAGCTTGACAGCTTTCACAGAGGGCCAGAATCACTCGAGAGAGAAACGCTCTGACCAGGGCTGAGAACAGGGCTCTACAGCAGAGGTAATGAGACCTACTGAAAGACTGTTGGTAATATAAGTAGCGGGGTCATCCAGGTCTCAAAGCACTTGGTCCAGTATGAGGAGGAGAGGGGAATGAAGACACTCTCCAGACTCATTCTGAAAGGAAAATCTACAGCTGCGATGACAAGGGGTGGGAAAGTCTGGTGGCAGGGGCAAGCGTTCTTACACTGAGATTGTTTTCTACCTGAGACCGAGGTGGGATAGAGTTCCTGTGGTCAGGGGTATGAAGGATGTATGCTGACTGAGATGATAAGGCTGTCTAGGGCTCCTGCTCTGGCCATCTAGGCACTCAGGGAGGTGCTAGGAGCCTCAGGACCTCAGGAGCCAATGAAAGTCCCCGGAGGCCAGCAGCCTCCCTCTTCACCCAATGAAAGTGTGTGGGCCACCACCTCAGCGCAGCCTAGCAGCCTAGCGTGGAGCCGGGTTGCTGCAGGCTAAACCGCATTCACATAGCGCTTCCTTAAAGAGTTGGAAAAGACAGAGATGTAGAAGTGTCGGACCCCCCCTCCCAGCCCACCCCAACTGACAGCCCCAAAGCCTCTCACTACAGGGACTAATTTTTTGAAAAAGACTTTTAAGAGATGTGAACCTGGGCCTGCCTGTTACACTCTTCTAGCAAGCAAGGCCTGGTATCTTGTGATTTCTAACGGCCAGTACAGAGCAGCACTTCTGACCTACAGGGGGACCAGGAGCCAAGAGTGCCTGGCAGTAACGGTGCAGGGAACCTAGGATATTAGGCTGCCCTGACCTCAGCGACAATTGTCCTCTCAGAACACCACTGGTTCCTAGCCTGAGCTCAGCTTGGACTTCGCTGATGTCCCTGAGGGTTGTGCCCGCTGAACAGCACTTAAGGCTGCATTATGAGCCCCCTTTTTGGGCAGGTACAGCTGTTCCTATACTTATAGCTTTTATATACAGCAAATTGCCCAAAACACCCAAATAAATAACAGGGAACCTATTCTTCCCACCTGCCTGAGGGCCAGTTGAAAGGTAATGGGAAAAACTGACTCTCTCGTTCACATCAGCGGGAGAAATGGATGCTTCAAGCCCAGGTTGGGAAGTTCATGGTGAGCCAGCTTTGATTACTACAGGCTTCTGTTCGACCGTGCAAAGCCATAAACTTTAGTTTTAATCTGCTGGTTCAAGGAGTGTGTCTGTGAATTGAAGGGCACTGTACTCTATCGAGGGAACTGGTTCCCTGGGCTGTGGTTAAAATCAAACGAATCAAGCAGGACTCAGAGAGGAAAAGAGTCTAAATCAGAGAGGAAGATGAAGAAACAGGGGTCTTGGGTGGTACTTTGAACGTCCCAACCCTGGGGGTTGTAGCGATGCCTTCTGGTCAGGTGTACCCTCCATCCATGGGTGGCACTGCTCAGCCTGAGAGCCTAAGGTCCCATGGCCAGCTGTCCTCTACCCCAGCTCTGTGTCTGTCATAATTTCATGCTCTGTCGCGTTTAAAACAGACTTTATGGTGGTGGTGGGAAGATAACATTATTTTAGGTTTGCGACTCTGCATAGTTTATTAGAACAATTAAACAGGGCTGGAGAGATGGCCTGGTGCTTAAGAGCACTTACTGGTCTTGCAAGAGGACCTGAGTTCGGTTCCCAGTCCCCAGGCAGGGGACACACAAATACCTACAATTCCAGGTCCCAGGGATATGTCACCTCTGGCTTCCTATACGCGTGTGTACATATCCACACACAGACATGAACACATACACACAATCAAAAGTAAAAATACTCTTAAGTTTACATTTCTTTCTCTTCCTCCCTCTCTCCTCTCTCCCTACATACCCTCTTTTCCTCCCTCTCTTCCTTCCTTCCTTCTTTCCTTCTTCCTTCCTTTGAAATGGAGCCTTGCTCTGTAGCCCAACTTGCCTGGAACTCAAAATCCTCTGGCCTCAGTCTCAGAAACTGTATTAGTTACTTTTCTATTGTTGTAATGAGTTGCCACAATAAAGGCAACTTATATAAGAATTGTTTGTTTTTTTTTTTTTTATCTTGGTTTACAGTTCTAGAGGGATAAGAGTCCATGATGTCAGAACAAAGACAGGCAGTCAGTGGCTGGCATGGTGGCTGGAGCAGGAATCTGAGGCCTCACTCACAGCTTTAGACCACAGGCATGAGGCAAAGAGATCAACTGGAAATGGCACAAGTAATTAATTCCTCAAAGCCTGGCCCTAGTGATAGACTTCTACCATATGACCACGCCTCCTAGGTTTCCTCAAACAGAGCCATCACTGAGGACCAAGTGCGGAAATACACAAACCGTGTATTTCATTCTCATGTAGCCATGGGCCGTTCTCATGCAGGGACTGCAGGCACACACCACTCCCACTGGCAGACTGCTCCATGCATGTAGAAGAGGAGACACTTGACTTCAGCCTCTGAGCCTCAGGTGAAGTCTGGAACAAAGAGGCAGCAGGTCCTTTCTGTAGTCTGGTCTCACGTGTGATGGTGGAGGTCAGCTCCTACAGGAAGGCTGTCAAATTGTCCATAATAATCTGTGGAAGATACCCCCGCTGCCATTCAAGGGGAGCAGGGGTATTATCCAGTCGTGGGAATGAAGAATACAATGGTCTTATCAGATTCTGGGGACAGTGAGGAATGAAGAGATGGTGGAGGCAGGTGAGTAAGTGTGGAATTATGAGTATGTCTTGGACACAGCACTTTTAGGTTTATTGTGAAATCTGTGAGTACTAAAAGATCCAGTAGCAGGAATTTTGAGTATTTGAGCAGACACCACAATAATTAAGAAGGTGAACACCCTGATTTGAACATCACACATATACAGCTGTGGAAGCATGGCATGGTGTTCCATAACTATGTACAATTTTATGCATTAGTTAGAAAAATATCTTGAGAAGTAATACTATCATTCTTGGTACAAATCATATTATCTGGGTCATAAGGAGGCCCTCACATCTTATCAAGAGGCTTCATTTTGCAGAAGATGAAGACCACCACAGAAAGCCACAACCAGGCAAAACGCAGAAAACAACCCTGGTGTGCCCGGCCTCTGTTGAGACAGCTACAACACTATGTGGTAGGAGCAGCAGAACTCGACACTGTCAGGAGCAAAACTGCTCAGAACATGCCAGGGCTTGGCACGGTCAGGAAAGAACTAGCTGTGACATCCATGTGGTCAGCGAGGAGACCCACACCCGAGGCTTACGGCACACCGCAAAAGAAGGGGTAGCAAGATTGCGGGAGCCAGAGGGCCATGAAGGAGCATCTTCCTCTGGGGGGCTAGTCTCTTCTGTGTGATCGGGGAACTGATTCCAGGAAACCTCAGCAATACAGTTGCCTAAACAAGAACCTCAAATATGATACCACCTGCTGACATTCCAACATGGCTGGGGGAATTGATGGTGTCGAAGAGAGGGGGAATCTGTTTCTTCCGGGGGTGAGGCACTGGCTGGTTATCCAGTCCCAGGTGGTCAGCCCTAAAAACATATCAGCAGCTCTAAACGAACTCAGCAGGTTGTACTTATAAAGTTATATAAATACATACATATGGGTGTAACGATTGTAACAAAAAACAAGGGGCCACGGATTTGAAAAGAGGTGGGAGGGCCACGAGAGGAATGGAGGGAAGGGAGTGGGGGAATGATGCAAATGTAATACTCACATATGAAATTCTCAAAAAATGAATTAAAATATTATTAAATTCTCTTATCCAGCTTTCTTGAAGTGTAATTGGCAAATATAGATTACACATACTCAAGGCCTACAGCGTGTCAGTCTGACAACACTGGCCAAGTATCCTTAATAACAGAATAGAACTAAATGAGCAAACAGACTTAAATATCATTTTTTTTTTCAATCTAGAGCTCCTAAACTTATTCACCCACCCTTCCCCACCCCCAAAGTATGTTCCATGCTTTTCTTCAGATCTGATTAAAATTACGACCTATAGATGAGCACCGGATTCTAAATGTTACCTCAGAAGACTAGAAGACCATTTATTTCTTATTTATTGCAAATATTGTCTGGTGTTCTGCATCTAAAGAATGCTCTTGATTAGGAAGGCCCTTCCTTTTGTTCCCAGCTTCTAAAAATATGGAGGCTATCACAAAATATGAAATAAAATCCTAGTACAGGTGACATGAATCTTTTCCATCAGACTTTAATGTGTGTGTGTGTGTGTGTGTGTTGTGCCAGAACTGGAGTAGTACATTAATATAAGAATTCAAAAGAATAATTAAAGATCTACCTGGACACAAATCTGCCTGAGGGAGGACCTTTTATGTTGTTTTGCATTCTGCGTGTCATTCAAAAGGGTTGCAACTGGGAAATGACGTTGAACTAAAATAAGACAAGAACACATTGAGTGAAATTATACCCTGTCCAATGAGTTGACACCCCCTTTAGACAGCTCACCACGACAGCTCACTCTGCAATCACCACTGGTGCACATGGGGTGACATTTATACACGGCACAGTAGTGCAGGAGAGAAGCCATGTCTGCCGAGCAGCGAGCATGCAAGTTGAGTTCTGTATGGCAGGAGAACTCACAGTCCCCTACCACCTCCGCTACATCTGTCCTCCGACCAAGTGGGCATTGCAGCCCACTAGTCCCTTGCACCTGTCGCTTGCAGGCTCTGCTTAGATCTGATCGTGGCTGCTGCTGCTTCTCTCTTCCTTTTTTCTTTCTTCTTTTAAAAATATTTCTCTATTCCAAGAATCTAGTAGACGCCCCAAACCAAAGATGTTACTAAAGTCTTCACAGATGTTCTCAGATACCCACGAAGGATGAGTAACTTAGAAATGAGTATGATGAACAACGGCAAGTACCAACAAAATGATAGTTTTAACAATATCCTGCCATAAGGTTATTGGGAAGAGTCTCTCCCTCTCTTTCCCTCTGCCCGCCCTCTCTCCACCCCCCTGCACCATGCTGTTGTCTCCTCTCTTTCTTGGATGATGCTGTGAGATGACACGGTACCCGAATGACTAGATGAAGCAGGATGATCGGTGAAGCACAGTGATATGGGCAGTTTAGTTACTTGCACTAACATTCTGGAACTGACTACCAGGATAAGTCATAAGCAACTGTTGGGGAGATAGGACACAGAGCATGGATACACTGGACAAAAACATGAGTCACACTTCAGTGGAAGCTTCACTGTGCTAATCGGGATGGTACACAACTGAAGGCACCTATTTATTTCTGGAGTTTTTTCATTTGATATTTTTAAAAACTTTGTTTATTTTTATTTCACGTGTGTGGGTGTTTTGCCTGCATTTATGTCTATGTACCATGTGCATGCCTGGTGTATGTGCAGGGCAGAAGAAAAAGTCAAATCCCCTAGAACTGGAGTTACAGATGATTTTGAGTCACCATGTGGGTGTTGGGAATTGAACCCAGGTCTTCTGGATGTACAGCCAGTGCTTTTAACCATTCAGCCATCTAATAATTGACTACAGATAACTAAAACTGCAGAGAGTGAAACTATAGAAAATGGGGCATGATGACATAAATACAATGCGAATGTCAATTCCATGTCATGACTTTGTATCACATGCCTGGAACCCATAGGCATCCATTCATTCAACAAATATTTATTAAGCAACTACTATATGCCAAGAACTGCTCCAGCTACCAAAAATACAAGCTAACAAGGCAAACATTTTCTTTTTCTTCATGAAATCCCCCCTTTCTGAAGAGTAAAGGCTCAAGACTAGGAAGGCAGAAAGAATAAATCTTTCTAGAAAGTGGGAAATGCCATAGGAGAAGAATGAGGCAGAGTAGAGAGCACATATAGTCTCTGGAGGTATGGAATGGGATGTGCCCCTTTGATTCTGTGAGCCTCAGCCTTTGCTGTATTTGCCTGGTGCCTCTGTCTATGTCTTCCCACAGAGCTCTGCCCTTCCATGGGACAAATTCCCAATGAAAGGCCATGTCCATTAATCCCAGAAAACACCAGATGTTAGATCCTGTTGGGTTTGCAGTGTTCTCCTGGACACCAAGGAAGATGAGAAGCCCAGGGCCTCCAGCAGCAGAACCTGATATTGGGATGAAGTCTGTATGTTACTCTTACTATTAAAAGGTAGGTAGAAAACAAGAAGTGTTATAAAAGAGGACATGATGGCATATTGTCAAAAAGAGGCATGGCCAACAGCCAGGAGGATAGGGGATGAATGGGAACTGTGACCTTCACACAGTCTACACGCCTCAGTCCTTCAGGCATGCTAGCAGAGGGGTGGAATAATCTACAACAGGACGAAGCTGCACCCATTGAATTGCAATATGGTTGCCTGGATAAGACACACACAGTTACAACACCAGCTGCACTTCCAATATGGATGAGGGAAAGTTCACAAGGCCCCACACCTACATGAAGAACTACAGGGGTTTGATGGCTAAGAGAGAGAGAGAGAGAGACTCAGTCCTCTCCAGGAACGAGGCTCTTTGATAGGTTATCAAATCCAAAGTAGTCAGACCTAAACACATATACATGTCTTCAATGCTAAATAGATTCAGCAGGGTGCATTTCAATATTAGCTCACTTATCATATGTGATATATATATATATATATATTTATGTGGAAGAGGTCAATAATATGTGGGGGAGTAGGGGGACACAGAAGACTTGAAGTGGGGAGAAAGTGGGTGAAAATGATGTAGATACAGTATTCAAATATGAACTCCTAAAATTGTTTAAAAAGAAAATCAGCAGAGCATGACAGTCCTCCCAAAATAAGGGTGGAGAAGAATGGAATACCAAAAATATATTAAGAAATAAGCTCTCCTACAAAATATAGGAACAAGTTCTGTAATGACATTCTGCTGACAAATCAACCCAACAGAAGGTCTTTGAAGCAGCAATACTGAAGGCAAACCAAATATCAAATGGCTGAGTTAAAAGCTCTCTTACACACAGAATGAGTCAAATAGATGTGCTAAGAAGAGGTCTACAAGAGGAGCTTGATAAAGTAAACAAAGTTTAAAAATCAAAAAACTAAAACAGAATGACAAGCTAGACAAAAATCTCTTAATATGTTCATACCTCTGAAAGAAACAGTATTTAAAAAATAACAAAACCCCACAAAGTTATAAAACACCCCTCGAATAAAGAAACAACCTTTAGGTTGAAATAGTTCACCTGTTTTTGTGGAAACCCTCAGATATTTTATACATCAAGAATCAAAGGGAAAAAGAATCCCGTAGATATTGCATTTGAATAAAAGACCAATGGAAACAAAAAATACATCAGAAGGGCTTGAGAGTACTATTAAAGTATATAGTGGTGGCCATGAGCCTATGACAAACACTATAGCTTTTTTTCAGCTTCTACTATGCAAATACAAGCACACACAAAAAAGATGGCAAAAGCTCAGAAAATGTAGCAGGTTGTTTTTAAAAAAGTAAAGAGTGACTGTTAGTGTTGACTGTTAACCTATCAGGAACTGGAGGCCTTTCAGAGACAAACCTCTAGGTGCACCTATATGAAGCTTTAGTTAGATTAGGGTCGCCTCCAGTCAAGCCTGTGAGAATTAGGTTAGTTAGGGTAAGTGAGCTGGGTGCCCAACCCTTAACCTCACTGTGCACAGCACCACTCCCCACGCTTCTGTCCTAGACTGGATGCAAAATGATTGGCTGCCTCCCTGCACCTGCTCTTGCTGTCAGGATTCCTCTACCAGGAAAGACTCTACCCTTCCACTGTGAGCCAAGCAAACCTTTCTCAGAAACTTGCTTCTGTCAGGAAATTTCATCACACCAACCGGAAAAATAAATAAAACAAAAGGTAAGAGGAATCTTAACATATAATCATCTAATTAGAATTGAGTGTTTTTTGCATCCATATAGCTTGAATCTTGAATGCTCCCGCCTCTAAGAACCATCTTTGAAAAGCTTGGTCCCCAAGCTTTTCTCCCATTGTGAGTCAATGGGGGGGTCTCCACATCTTTGGGGGGTATGCCTCAAGGAGGATATTAGATTGATCCTCTTTTTATTTATTTGTTCATTCCTGGACATGTTGAGTGTCACATACATTCCTGTCATGGGCTTGAAGCAATGGACCCAATTGATCATGCCCTGGAGTCTCCAAACCTGTGAGTCAAATAACCTTTTTATTTTCCTAACTGACCTGTCTCAGGTATTTTGTTACATTGATGGAATATGACTTACTTATAAAAAGAAAACATGCTTTTCCTGGACACATATTTAATGTAATGGATACATATAAGTCATTTTGTGATAGGACTAAAATAAACCATGATCATATATATGTAACTCACTAGGCAAAGTGAATCAGAAAGAATAAAATTGTAATGACTGTCAACTGTAACATGATTACATACTATGAAATAAAACAAAATTTCCTAGGCATGATGGGTGCATGCCTTTTGTCTCAGCACTTGTGAGGCAGAGGTAGGTGGGTTTCTGTAAGTTCCAGGCCAACCAGAGTCACATAGTCTCTAAAATAAAACAGAAAAACAAAAATAAAATAATTGGTATTTGTGTCAGGTAGGCGTAAATGAAATTAGACACACTTCACATAATGAGTTCAACTACACTCAATGATTGATGCACAGAACCCAAAAGTAAAGCCATAAACCAAAACACAACAGTCAAAAGAAGACTACTCGAGAAAATAGAAGAACTTTGGGGGGGGGGGGGTATGAGAATATGAGCAACACAATTGAAAAGAAGCGGGGCTTTGCTGGATTAGGTTGAAGTCCGACATCTCTGGATAGCCATTTGTTTGTTCTCCGTCTATTATGATGGACTCTCTTTTCTCAGCAAGGTTCTAAAAGTTCCCCCTCTCCTCACCTGGGTAACCTCAGATTTTGTAAGGAGCAGCACATAGCCCTCAGAGAAAATTATAGGCCAGACCTTTCCTGATAAAGAAACTGGTTCAGCTGGCTATCTATTCCTAGAAATAACCCACCCTGCTAAGGATCTTAGTCTTCAGCGGTGACCTTCAATTGTACTTGGAGATTCTCCCACCCATAGGATAATTAAGTACTGGGTTCTTATTGTGATAGGACCATTCTACTGCATAGAAAATGAGGCACTGTACCATTACATGCAAATAAAGTAACCCTGACCCCCTGACCCAAGTGAATTAAACATATTCACCTTTGAAATCTCTCCCACTACCCAAAAGTTTATAAATCCCTGATTTCAAATAAACATGATGCTGGCTGGTTTTGTGCTCCATGATACCAACTGCCTTCCATCAAGGTCATCTGAGATTTGTCGTTTATCCCCCACTGAGCTGCATCTCACTAGGCCAGCCCTCTGACCCACTGGGCCTGGGCCTTACCTGGCCTGGCCCTCACCAGGCCTGTGTCTCAACTGCAAGCCCACCAGGCATGGGCTTTCATCCGTACCTCTGCCATGTCCAGCACAGAAGTTAACCAAGAGCTGTAACACTTTCATGTTGTCATAGGCTGTGGAACACCTGAGCTTCCATGGCCACCGTTGATCTCATTCTAAAAGAGCTAAACTGTAACAGTCTGGAAAACTTTTTCCATACCCCAGCCTATCACCTGGCCTCTCCCTAAAGTGCTCTAGCCACTCCTGAAAGAAATGGAACCCCTTTGTCCCTCCAGAAGCCCAAATCCAGGCCCCTGAGGAATGAGGAACAGAGAATGACAAAAAGATGCTGAAGTTCTGTTCTCCTGAAATAGAAAACCAGCATCTTTTCTGAATGCCCAAAGAATTAAAAACACAACTACTGTAATTTGATCACATGGAAATCTAGCATATAAACCAACTCCAGAGAGTTAAATAGTGGTCTCTGTGCAGGATGTATGTGAAGTGGAGTTCCAATTTCTAAAATAAGAAACAAACAACCAAACATTTAGAACATTTTAAAGATAAAAAGCATTTAAGATTAAGTAGAAATTAAAGAGAAATTGCAGAATCCCTAGTTTAAAAAATAATTGCATATCAAGGGAATATAACCAAGGAATGTAACCAAGGGAAAAGAAATTTTAAAACACAGATTAGAAGCTGAGCAGTTAAGAGCACTGGCTGCTCTTCTAGAGGACCCAGGTTCAAGTCCCACACCCACATGGACGCTCACAACCCCCAGTAGCTGCAATTTCAGGGAAGCCAATTCCCTCTTCTGCCCTCTCTGGGAACTACATCATGTAGTACACAGACATGCATTCAGGCAAGGCATTCATACACATAAAATTAATAACTGTCCTTTAAAATATAGACTATTTAATAACAAGTGAAGTAAACATGTAAACCGAGTATTGAGGTCACAGTACAGAAACAGAAGAATCGAAAATTAGTAGAAAAAATAGCTTTTAGTGTGTGGGGGTGTGTGTGGCACAGGCAAAACAGAATAGCCATGTCAGTAACTTACAGAAGGGAGGGATGTTTTGCGGGTGACACTTGGAAAAATGTCTGGAGCACCTTGCTATCTGAGGCTAGACTTCACAGGACAAGCTTCCCCTCCCCCGGCAAAGAGCTCTCCACTGGGGCTGAGAAGTCCAGAGCTATCTCAGCACAGACAACATATACCCACAAAATCTAAGAGAATAAGCTGGGTAAAACCATGGATCAAAGAAGTACTATGTAAAGAATGCATTTCAGGGCTGGAGAAACTGCTCAGTGGTCAAAAGCACTGCTACTCTTGCAGAGGACACTGTTTCAATTCCCAGCACCTACACGGTGGCTCACATCTGCTTGTAACTCCAGTCCCAAGGAATCTGATGCTCTCTTCTGGCCTCTTGCGTACAGGCATTCCTGTGGGCAAAACGCCCACAAACATAAAATAAAAGGTTTAAAAGAAGAATATATTAATTGTGTGAAAATAATTTTCAATGAACAAAATAGATAACATTTGCCCAAGAGAATTACCAAAAACTGACTACAAAATGAGAGAGAGAGAGAGAGAGAGAGAGAGAGAGAGAGAGAGAGAGAGAGAGAGATTTTAAATGACCCAATTACCATGAAAAAAAGTGAGAGCCATCATTGCACTAAGTGAAAAATGTACCAGGCCTACATGTTTCTCCACCTCAATTCTACAAATACTTCCAAAGACATATGATGCAAGTTCTGTCTTGACTGCTTATGAGTTTAGAGAGAGAGAGAGAGAAAAAAAAATCTAACTACTTCTGAAGGAGCAGCTTTGGTACCAAAACCTGGGAGAGATGTTTTCAAAACCAAACCATTAACTATGGGACAGCAATGAAACAAATCCTAGATGATGCTATAAGAAAGTGACATGTATTAGTATACTCATCAGAGAATGGCTGCTCTGAGACTAGTGTTCAAGTTCTGTAGCTCCAGGTAGTGAGGGGCTGAGATAGGATGGCCGTAAGTTTCAGGACTGCCTGGGCTATAGCCTAAGTTCACAATCAAAATGGGCAACATATCTGCTGACTCTGTCTCCAAATTAAAAAAAAAAAAAAAAAAGACATGAATGTGGCTCAGTGGTAGAGCCCTGCCTAGACTCCCCAATTAAGGGACTGGGGTGTGGCTCAGCGGTAGAGCTCCTGCTAAGAATTCCCCAGTAAGAGGCTTGGGGGTGGCTCAGTGGTAGAATCCCCCAGTGAGGGGCTGAGAGTGTGGCTCAGTGGTAGAGCCCCTGCCTAAAATCCCCCAGTAAGGGGCTGAGAGTGTGGCTCAGTTGTAGAACATTTGCCAAACAAGGAGGAGGCCCTAGGTTCAATCTTCACTACTGAATAAAATACCTTAATCAAATAGGGCTAATTCTTTAAATAAAAAGATATTTTAATATAAGAAAAATCTATTAGTAGAGTGAATTCTTTAAATAAAGAGATTCTTTAACATAAGAACATCTATTAATATGATTCACTATTTTAATATTATGTCAAGGAAAAATATTTGATCATCTCCACAAATTCCATAAGAGGCATTTATAAATTTAAACATGAATCTCTGATTAAAACAAATAAACAATCAGCTGAACAGTCCTCACAGGGTATTTCTGTCACACACATATGGCCAGATGCTATGGCAGGAAGGCTGAAATCATGTGCTTTGGAATCAGAGCAGGGACCCACCACCACCCTCTTCCCAAGCGTCTTCTGGAATATATTAGTCGCTGCAGTAGGGAAAGAGAAAGAAAAATGGATTCTAGTTTTGCTTATAAAAGGAAACTATTATTATTATTATTATTATTTGAAGATGATATGATTTCATCCCAGAATACTTATGAGAAACTAATGGGAGAGAAAAAGGAGAAAATGATAGGAAAAGTCAAAGACGTGATTATCAAGTGAATGTGTAAAACTCCACTAGTTAAAGTTGTTGTTCTCCACTGTGTATCATGACCCCTATGGGGTCAAAGGACCCTTTTACAGGGTCATATGTACGTGTCCAAATATTTACATTACAGTTCATAATAGTAGCAAAGTTACAGCTACAAAGTAGTGGCAAAAATAACTTAATTATTGGGCATCACCACAACATGAGGAACTGTATTAAAGGGTAGGAGCATTAGGAAGGCTGAGAGCCATTGAGTTAAAGTGAATGCAAACAGTAGCCAATTGGGATGGTGCAATGGAAGAAAGAATAATTATTTACAATGCAGAGTTGAGGTGGGGTCTAGAAACAAACAGAATGAATTTGGGGCTAGCTTGCTTTCTGTTGCTTTGATAACTATTATGACCCAAGCAACTTGGCAAAGTAAAGGGTTTATTACCTTCCAATGTACAACCTATCATTGAGGAAAACCAAGGAAGAACCAAAGACCACATAGGAGTGCTGCTTACTGGCTTGCTCCTCGGCCTGCTTTCTTATACAACCCAGGACCTCCTGCCTAAGGACAGTGCTGACCACAGTGGGCTGGACCCTCCCACCTCAGTCATTAAAGGAGAAGATCCTGTGTAGGCTTGCACACAGACAATCTGATGGAAGTAATTCCTTGGCGGAGGGTCCCTCGTCCCGAATGACTCTTGTGTCAGGTTGACAAGAATCAACCAGCACAGGCCAGAACCAAATAAATAACAATTGTTTAGAGCCAGGAAGTGGCATTCTGTTTCTGAGCCACTGCTGTAAACTATCTTTAAAAAGCAAAAACCTGTCAATTTTATCATATTTTTCCTTTCCTGCCCTTAAAAAGGAAAAAAAAAAAAAAAAGAAAACTTTGCTAAATATTTTCCGAGGAAGTTTGTTTTCTCTTAAGACCAAAGATCTTATAAGAATGATAGGAAAACAGACAGCCACGTTTTGAAGAAGGAAAAGAGTGGCCTTGTGGGAAAGGACACTGAATTATGTAATCATTAATTTGGCTAGAGCAGGTGCAGAAAGAGCAGACAGGTCAACTCAGCGAAACGGGGAATGAAGGAGCACAAGAGGAATGAATGCATATGAGAATTAGCAAACAATAAACATGCTTTTTTTTTCTTTAATGAGGGCAAGAATAAAGGATGGTTTAGTAAATGGGTGTTTGGGCAAAAACTAGCCACCACATTGGATGAAGGATCAAAAGAATAAGACTAGAGCCTTACTTCACTGCCTCACATCAAAACAAAATCAAGATGGTTAAAGATCTAAATGTAACAGGGGAGGAGGGTTAAAGAAAACACGGAGGGTGATAGAAAACCCGGGAGTAAGCTTGTCACGGAAGCTACAATATGATGAACAAATCTAGGAACAAAATTCGAACCTCACTACTAGAAAAAATTTAAACAAAATCAAAAGGCATGTGACACTCTGGGGAAAATATTTAGAATGTAAGTGACAGAAAAGGGCTAATTTCCTTAATATATAATAAGCCCCTGCAAATCAGTGAGAAAGATATCAATCATGCAACAGAAAAAAAGAAAAATGGGCAAATGATGTGAAGAGCCACGTCATTCCAGGGAAAGAGCTAGCGATGAGAGACATATGGACAGACGCTCAGTGTCACTCACAATTAAAGACATGCCACTAAAACAATGGGAAACCTATGAGCCGGGCAACAGCTTCCATGTTCCAGCAGCCCTGCATCTTGGAAACTGTTTGTCAGCAATTCTGTCTCCGTCTTTCTGTCCATCTGTCTCTGTCTGTCTCTGTCTCTGAATCTCTCACAGATGGACGGTTTTAAAATATTGTGTGTGTGTATGTGTGTGTGTGTGTGTGTGTGTGTGTGTGTGTGCTCTATCTCAAGCTCGCTCGTGCGCCTGTGAGTTTGTTTGTTTGAATGTTCAATCTGCTTGTGTGCAAGGCACTTGTTAAGTAATTTATTGTAGATCATCACAAAGAGCTAGGGACTCTCTGCAGTTGTGAACAAAATACAAAATATTTACGAAGACGTGTATGGTGCCAGCACGGAACAAACTGCTGTGGTTGAGAGGCGGCTTAATTGTCTCTGAAAGGCTGATGTGTTCGGTTGCCAGCTTGCAGGTGGTGGGATCTTTAAGAGGTGGGGCTTAGCGGGAGGAAGGTAGGTCACTGGGACAGTGCCCTGAAAGGGCTGTTGTGATGCTCTTCCTTTCCTCCCTGACTCTGTCCTCCACCATGAGGCAAATACTTCCACCACCATGTTCTATCTCAACCCAGCCCCAAAACAATGGGGTCAAGGGACCATGGATGGAAACCCTGAGCCCAAATAAACTTTTTTTTTTAGGCATTTTGTCACAGCAATGAAAATCTGACCAATGCGAGCCCAAGTTTTAAAACAACATTGTGCTATGGTCAATTTGTGTTTAAAAATCAATGTATGCACATATGCATTTGTGTAGAAGATGTTTTGAAGTAAATGTATCGGTTCGATGGTGTCAGGATAAGAGGACGTCAAATGCTCCCTTAAAGGCTCATCCTCTGTATGGATTTAACTGAGAGCGGATGTACACAGCCCTTCTGGGGTGCTGGAATATGATGGATGCATTCTGAAAAGACACAGTCAATTCAGATGTGTTCTGATGGCCAAATCCGTGACAAACTGAGCAACACCCACTCACAGCAGTGACAATACATCTCCTAAGACAGGGAGTCCACTGACAAGAAAACTGAGCATCTGATAGAAGACCTCTTATAGACGGTTTCCAACTTAAGAACCAGACAAATGAGCGTTTCCATAGAGCTCTGTAGTGACTGTTATGGGCAAGCTCTACCAATTCACGCACAGAGTAAGGAGGGATGGGATGAGGTGCAGGAGGGAGCATCAACGGATTCAGGATGTCTCCATCATCTCAAAACTCCCTCCACAAGGCACCTTCCCATCATAAAGGGGAAAAATGAACCAGTAACTTTGTGCCTGGGGTTCATGGAAGAGACTGTCTCAATTCAATGTTCAAACGTGAACCTCATCAGGAGAGTCACTCTGGCTGTGCGAGCTCCTGATGACAGGCTCCGAGGGCTCAGTGCTTCTCAGGTGGTAGTCCTATTTAAAAACCCATTGCTTCCATATAACCACAAGAACATGGTAAGTGAACCCAGGCCGGGAGGTTTTCTCCAAAACAACCCACCCTAACTCTTCTTGGGAGTCAAGGCCATGAAAGGTGAAGACTGAAGGACTGCCCTTGGTCAGAGATGACCTTGGAGATAGAACATCTGAATGCAAAGCTACTGTTCAGGCTGTTGAGTTGGATCCCGGTCCAGAGAAAGGGCGTCAGTGGGTTATTGGGGGAAATCTGAGCAAGGGCTCAAGACTAATTAATAATATTGGTCTGAAGTTCATTTCCTAGTTTTGATCTTTCAGGCCAAGGAAATGTGAAGCTGTTTGTATATAATGACCCTTAGTGAAGGGTAGGAGAGAGCTCTATACTTTCATTGATTTATTTGAATTTATTGTGGAATTCTGCTATTACTCTGAAATGGAAAGTTCAAAAAGTAAATTAAGGACTCATGAAGATGGCTCAGCCAGTAAAGTGCTTGTCACTCAACCCCACATGACCTGAGTTTGATTCCCAGGACCCATGTGGTAGAAAGAAAGAAGAGAACTGACTCTGGAAAGTTGACCTCTGACCTCCACATGTATGCTGTTTACACACACTAACACATGGGCACATGCAAAATAAAAATAAAAAAAATATATAACAAAGGATTTAAAAGAAAGAATCCCTCTAGAAGTCCATCGGGATGAGTAATTAAAGGGTTACAGTAGCTGACAAGCCTCCAAGTCATTCAATCAAAATGGAAAGTTGCTACAACTACCCTCCCTGCCCACAAGAAGGTCTGGTTCTCCTAACCAGCACTCCCCGCCTAGAGACCCTCTTCTTCGATAGTTAGTAAAGTTGGGATAGTCCTTCAAAAGCTAGGCAAAGCCAGGCACGGTGGCAGGTGGCCGGTGGAGCTCTGTGAGTTCAAGGCCAGCCTAGTCTACGGAGTGAGTTCCAGTATGCACAGTGAGAATGTGTCTGGAAACAAAACAAGACAAAAACAATTAGACAAGGCCACTGGGGTGGGAAAGGTTGGTCACGCGGCCTCAGGACTCAGATCTAAGTACTTCTAAGCAAGAGTCTGGAGTGCACACCACCCGCGAGCCTCCCCACTGGAGGGCTTTTGGAAAGTGATTCACCTGGCCCCAAACTCCCTTTTCTAAGTCTGTACAATTCGGAGACTAAAATTCACTCTGGTGTTAAAGTGAAGCTTGCATAGCAGGCCTGACTTTCAGCGGGGCCACTCTGTTTACAACCTCAAAGTCCATTAAGAAGACATGGAAATCACTGAAGACACAAGACCCTTCCTCCATTCAGCCTGTAAACTCGGGAAGCTCAAATGATCATTCTAGAATGCCCAGGGCCAAACAACAGGGGAAGGTCTGAGCCTAGGAGCCTTGACTCTTAGCTCCCAGGGCAAGCCACCGATTCACGCTTAAGAGATGAAAATGATTTTGAAAACCAAGGCCAAAGGCCATAGGCATATATTTGCTGCAGATTATTGACACGAGTGTGCCATGGACCTAGCCAATCAGAAAGTAATTTTATAAACACTGTTATTAAACAGAAGGGCAATTACTTTAAGTACTGGAAAAATGTCAGGGTCATACACAAATTTTGTGGGTATCACATTTTATTTGACACTCAGTGGATCAATGACTCCAAGAAAATTTATTCAGAAATAATATGCACCGTATCACCAACCTTGAAGCTGAGCCTCCCCTGTGTAGATTGCCCAAATTTAGAGAGGAGTCATTTCTGTTTTATTCGCTTTTTGTTTAAAAAAAAAAAAAAAAAACAGAAAAAAAAATCAGTGCTCTTTATGCATAAAACTACAAAGATGGTCCAGGAAAGGCTCAGGACATCCTCACATGTGGAGATCAGAGGACAACCTTCAGAAGCCAGTTCTGTTCCTTCTGCCACACGGGTCCTGGTGGAAGTGGAGTCTACTGTGCTTGTTGAGGTGCCGTTACTGTGTTAAGGAAATGGTGCTTAAAGTTAAAATTGAGACTATATTAACTTGGACATGACATGGTGGCAGGTTCCTCTGGGTGTGACCTGAAGAAGGTGCATCCAGAACGAGTTTCAGAAATGAGGCAACGTGGAAATCTTCTTCTTCCTGTCTTGACAACCGAGCTTCACTTTAACTTGTGTTTTCAACAGGAACTAGCCTGGGATCCCTCTCCCCCACATCAGCTGAGTGGGCTGGTGGTATTGGGCAACTATACACGTGACGTCCTTCGTGCCCGCCGAAAGGGCCTTCACAGGGCCCATTCAGTCCAGCAGACCCCCGAGGTCAAGTGTCACCATGGCCCTAATGCTTCAGCCCCCTCACAGGCTTAGATGGCCTCTTGGGTCTACCTGACAGGTGAATGCATGTTCATTGCTGTTTCCTGCCCCACCCCAGAGCCCATTGAAGGGCATGTGTAGCTCAGGTTGAGTCTTCAGCTCTAAGTACATCAGGAACACTGGAAGTTTGGGGGTTTTGGTTGTTTTGATGGTGGGATATTGTTGTTTTGGGTATTATAGTTAATAAAAGGAAAGTGTATTGTGATGCATTGTATTGTCCATTCTTCTTGTTTGTCTCCCCACTACAAAGAAGCTTTTGGACTGGAAGTGTGTCTCTGCTTCCCTTGGGAGCAATGTTTCAAGATCATAGAATGTTCTCAATAAACGCCTGTGACATGAATGGATGAATCAGCAGATGAATGGCCACATGTATGTATCTGTGGACATGTATATGTATATAGGTATGTGTGACTGTATATGTAGTGTATGTATGTGTGGAATTTTTGGATGAGTATATGGATGGCTAGATGAGTATGTGGGTAGATGTATGTTTGGAATGATGGGTGGATTGATGGATAGATGTATGTATGCATGGGTAGATGTATGTTATGTATGTATTATATAATTGTGTGTTTGTATGAGATAGAAGTGTGTTTGTATGTATTATTCTATGGGTGAATAGATGAATGGATAAATAAATATATGGTATATATGTATCATATATGTATGTATTGGATGAATGGATGAAATAATGGGTAGACGGGTAGATATATGTATATATGTATGTCTACATGGATGATGGATGGTAGATGAAGGCATGGATAGCTGGGCAGACAGACAGGTGGATTGCTGTGGACATATCCATTTATTAATGCATACATACATACATACATACATACACACATACATATGATACATACATAAAAAACCCTACCTACCTGTACATACATGTATCCATACATCTATCCCTCCATGTACCCATGCATCCATCCCATCCATTCATTAACCCATCCATCCATCCAAATATACATCTACTTATCTATCCATATGTCCACATATGCATAGCTACCCATCTATATATACATATGAAGATATACAATGTGTAAAAGGTGAATGAATCCTTTTCTATGCTCATGTTCACTGACCCCAATCTAAATACACAAATACATGACCATGATCCTCTGAGTCATTTCCAAACCTTCATATTTAAGGAAGTACTTTTATTTTATTTACACCACATACCATTAGCTCCTCACTGTAGATCTGTCAGAGAGGGCTGCCAAGAAATATTATTCTATTTATCAGCTACAAAACTCGAGAATCAAAGATGGCAAGACATAGGCACAAAGCTTTTGAGAAGGAGACAATCAGGAGTAGTACTCAGGCACAAAAGTACAGCAGAAGCCAGGAGGGGTGACATATGCCTGCACTCCCGCTTGTCAGGAGGCTGAGGCAGCAAGACTGAAGTCGAGCTCAGCCTGGGCTATCCTTTCTAAAACAGAAAGAGAAAGGAAAGGGGTTCGAGCTCAGCCTGGGCTATCCTTTCTAAAACAGAAAGAGAAAGGAAAGGGGTTCGGGGGAGAGGGAAGAAAAAGGAGATGGGAAACAGGAAGGAGAGTGAAGAATAAAGGAAAACTGCAGAATACAGTGGAGCAGGAAGAGTAGTTTGGAACTGAGCAGGAAGTGCCCAGACTGCATATCCACTAGAGGTGATTTGTTGAGTCTTGGGGAAGCGTACACTTGACTGTGCTTGCATTTCGACAGTGACTTCTTGAATGCTCAGACTGCAGAGTAGCTAGCTGGAGTGGCCAAATACTCTTGCTTTAATTTTTTGGATGCTTCCTTATTTCTTTCCGCCAGCTGAGATGCAGCAGGGTGTTACAACAGACATGTAAAAAGCAACTGAATAGAAAAATGGAGGTGAGTGATTACACTATTATGGTCTAGAAAAGTTTTTTTTTTCTGGGTATCTCATTTATCAGACAGAGCCAGCAGTTTGCAATGCTGCAACAGGCAAACCCAGAGGAGATGGTACTTGCACAGGGCCTGTCTCATCGATCCCCTGCATGTCTGCGAATGGTGGCTCCTGGCTTTGAGATGAGAGTTGACCCTTTTCCCATGTGATCACCCCTACAGAAGTTTTTGCATGTGACCTATGCTGGGCCCCTCAGAAAACTACAGAGGCTACTGTGGTGTCCAGGAATGCAGATGTCCTAGCTGCTGGGGCCCAGTTCCCCTGAGTCAGAGATGTCTCCCAACCCATGAGTCCTCTCTTCGTGTCTTAAGATGAGCACAAAGAATTCACCTCCCTACATGCTGAGAACAAGCAACAGTTGATGGCTCATCCCTGACCAAGACACCTAAACTATCCCTTTAGGTTTTAGGGAACATGGGGGAAGAGAAGGAGGGAAAAATATAAGAGCCTGGAGATAGGGAAAAGGCCTGTGGAGACCTACTGTATCACTGGACTGTGCCATAGTCATGCAACGTCTGTCTCACAGCAGCTGTGGTTGCCTGCATTAGGCCTGCACAAAACCGCCAAAGTCATCGGTCAAGCTTGGATCAGGGAGGGACTGATTTGTTTGTACCATTTAAGTTTTTGTAAACATTCTTCCAAATGATTCCACTAAAGACGGCTTTCATACGAGGCATCGTTGCCCGTGCCTAAAGTCCCAGCACTCTAAAGTGAGTGAACTGCCACTTCAAGGCTAGCCTGGACTACATAGTTCACTATGCAGCTCACAGAACAGATTTCACAAAACACGACAACAGAAAGTAATCGTAATCACGATTTCTATGGATTTATTACGTAAGTTGAACAGCCTGGGTACTATCTGAAGTAACCAAAACAGCCTAACATTCTGTGCAAATGGCACGGGCAGGGGTGCTCAAACAAGATTTCACAGGCACTAGAATACAGGACACGAGGTAGCAACATAACTGAAGGCCAGAGTCAATATTTCTACAATTGCTTCCTTCTCTTTAAGTGAAAAAAAAGCAAGTTGCAGAAATACGTAGTGTTTCATCACTTCATGACTATGTTTTTAAAGAACAGGACTACATGTATTAGTATGTACATACTCCTACTAAATGATGTACATACCTACTTTTTCTGAGTATATATTACATTCATTTTTAAGAATTTTTTATTTCATTAAAAAGGAGACGTGAAAGAAAGCTATCAACAGGCAAAGGAAAGCTTAATTAAAATTAACAGTGAAGATGATAATAAAAATGGCTCCACAAAACGTCCATGAAAGGCCTCATTTTGCACCAACAAAAAACAAACTGTAAAATAAAGAAAATGACACATAAATTTAAAAAAAATCTTTTGAGAGCAGGTTATTGCACACTCAGCCACAAAAAAGGTACTGGGGGCTCTGATGAAGAGTCTTTCATAAATAACTTTGACACAAATCATTATGCTGTGAAGCTGCAAGAGGGCTTGGCGAGGGCCAGCTTGCTCCATGCTGCGCAGTAGGCAGCTGAGCACTGAATTCTGCCTTGGACAATGTGAGTAGAAGACCCCCCAAATTCTGAGCGGTGCCCCCCACCCCGAGACCTGCAAGCATTCCCTCCCAACCATTCCAACATCTTCCCTTTCTTTTCTTTCTTTGTCCCAGGCAGTGGCCCCACACTGGCCACCATCTCCTGTACATTTCTGGACCCATTGCCATGGCCACCCTCAGGGTTCTGGAGCACAACACTTTATGAGAATCCCTTTCCTGTTCATCCATCTCTGCTCTGAAAGAGACTATCCTGTGACCTCTGTCTTGTTTTTGCCTTGTCTTGTTTTGGTGATTTTGATATGAAGTCTCATTCTAGAACTCTGGCTGGCATTGAACTTGCTATGCAGCCCAGGCTAGCCTGAACTGTAAAATCCTCCTGACTCAACCTTCCAAATGTGAGGATTATGGGTATGAAACACAAGGCTTGGTTAAAAGTCTTTTTTTTATTTTTTTTATTTTTATTTTTTTAGGGAAAGAAGCCAGGGCAGGGAGAAGATAACTGTCTCAAAAAAAAAAAAAAAAAAACCAAAACCAAAAACAAAAAAACCCACACTTTTCAGGAGGAATACAGTGGGCTGGAACCCACATTCTTTCACTAAGCCCCGACTCCAGCACACACAGTCTTCAATTTCATCACACTTATGTCCGTTCCTCCCCAGCTCCTTCCTGAAGAGGGTCCATCCCACTATGGAATCCCATATCTACCGTCCCACTCCACAGCCGTTTACAAACTCCCAAATTCCTTGGACTTTCCCAAGTAAGAAGTGCCTTTGTGTATGAGAATGTGTTGATTGATGGCTGGCAGTCCCTAGGTACCTTTAAGAAATTCACTGGTCACCCAAAAGACCAAGGCATGACTAGAAGGGTTAGGACTTTCAACCTCATCTCCCAGCCTCTAGGGATGGGTGAGGCACGAGCTGGTTAATGACTTCTTCAATCACTCCTATGTAGTGATTTTCCATTAAAAACCCAGTACAATTTAGAGAGCTTCCTAATAGAGAGCATGACAGGTCCTAAGGGCCTGATGCCTGCATAGGGCATGAAAGCCCACTGCCATTCCCCATGCCTCCATCACAACGGCCATAATACCCTTCAAACCATTCTAACATCTTCGCTTCCTTTTCTCTCTTCTGTTTCCAACAGTGGCTCCATACTGTCTCCACCTCCTGTGAACTCGGTCCTGGTGCTACCTATAGTCTTTGAGCCATTCTCAATAACTAATTTAAAAAAAAAAAAAAAGCAGGGAGGTGAGCCCCAATTTATAGTTGAGCATCCAAGGCGCATGTAAAACACTATGGAGCTTTCCTGTGAGGGTCTTAATGCTGTCTTAGGTGGACAGCATTGAAGTGATGGAACCAGAGCACACAAGGCTGAAGCTCCTGTGTACTGGCAGGTAGGGAGCCATCACGGCACTGTTCCTGGTGGCCGGAGGACACAGAATCCCTGCTAACCATTCCATAAGAGAACAGGAAAAAAAAAATCTGGACTTCCCCTCTGTATTGTCAGACTTTTGGGTAGAATCTTGAATAGAACTCGGCCGAGTGAGAGAGCTGTTTGGCTGTGGGGAGAGCATGGCCCTGGAGCCCTCAAGGGGCTCAGCAGCAGCCCATGCTTGCAGTACACACACTTCACTCCAGCTGGACTGGCAGAAAGACTGGAAGCTGCAGAGTGTCGTTGGCAGCCGAGACCACCTAGCATACAAAAGAAGAAAGGTGGCCCAGGCTGTCCTTCCAGCTCATTTGGGAGGATTATGACATCAAGGCCACTTTGGATCATGTAGCAAGACCTTCCCTCAAAAAAAAAAAAAAAAAAAAAGGACAAAAGGCTTTTTAACTAGGGAAGAAAGAAGGATGCCTCTCAAAGGCCTCAGGGGATGTGTGTTGTTCTAGCTACATCTGCTTTTGTGATCCACCAGGAGCTTGGATGAGGCCCTGGTTCAAGATCAGAGATGACAGGCTTCCTATTTCCCTGGGTGTCTCTCTTCCCACTGCCAGCTTCTCCATTGGCCCACCTCTTCTGCTTCCCCAGGGGCCAATGGATTCCACAAAAACACAGATCACAGGGGTCTGTCTGAAGCCACTCTGAATTTTTCCTCCTAAAGTAGAGAAGCAAGGAGAATGGATTACAGAAGTCAGGAGTCTGCCAGCGGGTAGGGATTTTATCCTCTCTGTCTGCAAAAAGCATGGATGTCAAAAACGCCCAGCATCTTTGCCTTGCTTCCCTATAGCAGTAACGGGGAAGTGTCGCCGGCCTACAGGAGGCAGAGGTGCTTCTGTGTAAAACGGAGATGGCTTGACTTCTTCCCCATCTAAGAACCAAATACAAAGCCTATGTGGTGTGAGCTCCTTTGACATGCAGGCCCAGGTAAATGTGGACACATGAGGAGACAGCTTCCTGTAGCTGGAAGGATGTGATGATATCTTGCTGGTGAGCCTTTTCTGGACACTTTCCCATGAAAACCAGTTCATAGAGAAGGGGCTGGGGGAGGGCTGTCTTGATGCATCCTGGCTCTGTGCCAAGCTTGCTGAGTATCCTCAGGCTGGTTACATACCCTTTCTGATCATCAGTGTCTTCACATGAAAAATAACAGTGTTCACCTGTCTTAGTACAGCTGTAAGCCCCACAAATTCAATTTGGAGAGTTTGGGGTTTTTTTGGGGGGAGGGGTAAAGTTGGGGGGAGTTGTTTGATTTTTAATCTTCTGACCAAGGAAACGTTTATCTATTATGTCACAACTAATTCATTTTCCCACATTAAGTCATCAAATACATATATGATGGCCAATCAGTGTCCATGATGAGGAAAAAAAATAACTAGCTATCCTATGAAACTGACATGACATCATTCTCACCCAGAACAGCAGCCATTTCTAAAAAGCTCAGAGGCCTTCTTTTTTTAGGATATCTTGTTATTTAGTCTATATTTATTTTAAAAAGAAAAGTTCTTTTATTATTATAAAGATAAGAAGTCCTTATTGTAAAAAAAAGATAGTACTCAAGTTCATATCAGCTAGATTTGGGACACACACTTCAAAATATCTCTGTGCACATAGGCATAGTGTAAATGTTTACATTTTGCATAAATTAGAAAAGTAGATAAATGATAGAGATAGATAGATAGATAGATAGATAGATAGATAGATAGATAGATAGATCATATATACATACACACATACATACATACATACATACACACAACTTATGCCCAGGGGATGTGTGTGTTTCAGGTGTCTTGTTCTAGCTATGATGACTTTTTAACTAGGGAAGAAAGAAGGATGTCTCTCAAAGGCCCCAGGGGATGAGTGTTGTTCTAGCTGTGGAGTCCATTGGCCCCTGGGGCGGTAGAAGAGGTGAGCCAGTGGAGAAGCTGGCAGTGGGAAGAGACACCCAGGGAAATAGGAAGCCTGTCATCTCTGATCTTGAACGAGGGCCTCATCCAAGCTGCTGGTGGATCACAAAAGCAGGTTCATGCATCCATTTTCTCATTGATATTTTTTCTTTCAGCTATCTATTTTATATAAATGTGATAATTAGATAATAGCCAGATAGATGATAGACAGATGATAGACAGATGATAGATAGACAGACAGACAGACAGACAGGCAGGCAGACAGACAGGCAGACAGATTGGTAGATAATAGATTGTGCATGGCATTGCCAACCTTCTTGGTCTATGCACGGACGTCGCTTTACTGTCTTGCTGTCTTGCTGGTGCACCCCATCTCTGGACGTGTGCTCTGCCTCTCTCCCAGGACTGCACACAGCAATGTGAAGCGCACTCTCGTACTTGTACTTTGGCACATATTGAGTTGTTTCTCATTTGAAAGCAAATAATACATTATGTGCTTAATAAACACAAAATAGCATACAAAGTGCTCAGCCAAACAAGGGTAGTCACAAATTGAGTACACGAGCACCCTCTAATGAGCTTAAGACATATCATTGTACTTGGCTTCTATTTGTGTGTTTACAAAAGATTCATAAAGTTGTGGGCCATCTGTGTGATCCTTACATAATCTGTGGATTGAAGGGCATAAGCTGGGAACTAGAAGATTACACAATTTATGGAGTTACAAAACACTACTGCTTGTCCAGTTACTCATGTATGCATCCAACATTCACTCATACATCCACGTATCGTTCATTCTCTCAGCATACATGCCTCCATCCATTCATGTATCCACTTAACACTCATGCATCCATCCATGTACTCACGCAAACCACCCATCCGTCTACCCACCCATACAGGCATTCATCTACCCACGTAGGTATCCATCTACTCACCCATGATTATATTCATCCATACACTCATTCATTAACTCACCCATCCACGTATCTATCATTCACCCATGTGTCTACCTACCCATACCTGCTTCTATATACCCATCCGTGCATATATCTACCCACCCATATATTCATCCACTCACCCATAATCTACCTATCCCTCAACTCATCCATCTACTCATCCACACACCCACCGTCTCACCCACCCACTCACCCACTCACCCATGAATTCGTCTACCTTTTCATTCAAGTACTCTTTCCTTCTTCCATTCATTCATTCATTCATTCATTCATTCATTCATTCACCATGTACCCATTGAATGTTTCTACACATTCAGACCCTGTGATGGACCCTGAGAAACAGGGATGACCAAAGAGGATGGAATCTGTTTTCCTGAAGCAGCTGTCTAAAACAACTACTAGATACTAAACATACACTTAAGCCGCAGATGTGTGATGTCATGTGGTTATGCTTGTGTCTGTGCATGTTCTAAAATACCATGCATGAATGACAGAGGAGCCCAGAGCAGGAGGACCCACCTGGACACTCTTTTCAGGCATGGGCACCTAATACTACTTCTGACTCCAGCTTCTAATCCCTTTGTGTTTGTCGGGGGATGGGAACAGATGTCTGGCTTCTCCCATCCACTGTGAAGATTTACTTAGTAGTATTATTTTTAAGCAGCTTTTCAAAGGCAGGATTAAGGTCTCTGAGGAGGACCTAGCAAACAGCTTGCTCCCCAAATCCCAGGTCACAGTAGCCACATTCCATACAAAATATCCCTGCTACCTTCTATTCAGTACTGATGCTGATTCCTCCCACCCTGTGACAACACCAGTGTGGGCCTGTCATCTGTTCCTTGAACTTTTTAGGCAAGAGCCACTTAATTCCAAGGAGATGAAGTGGTGGCACACAGCCATGGGACCTCTGAACTTCAGTATCATTGACTCAGCCTCCTTGCAGAAGGCTAGATTCCTGGAGAAAACAGCATTACTTATGTACTACTTGTGGGTATCCATGGGGGGTTGGTCTGGGTTCAAGTGTAGAGCTAAATAGAAATGCATGTATTCGTGCCATGTTGGTATGCTATACAACATATAAGGGGAACCACATGAGGGCAAGATCTTGATCTTGATCAGCCTTATGCCCCATTTTATCTCCATCAACTGATATGGTACAGGGCAAAGATAATGATACTCAACAAATATTTGTTCACAAAAAGAACGACACTAAGCATCAAATCCAAGAGCAGATGTTTAAGATCCATCAGATAGCTTGCTCCTCCTCATTACTACAGAAGCATGAAAGATGAAAGGCGGAGCACTCTGGTAGATCCATGCAGGAACCTTCGGCAGGCTCAACTTTGACCTGAGCCTGGACTAGGAAGTCAGTGATGAGATCCTGAAGCCAAAGACTTTTCTTCTAGAAAATGCCATAAACAGAACCCCCAAAAAGTTCTTGGTCATCACACGAGGAAAACAGCAAACAAGAATTTACAAAGAACAATGGAGACTTCTTAGCAGGCCCACACTAAGTTCTTGGCAGAACAATGTAAAAGCCAAGTGGACGGTGCCTGGTTTCCATAATAGAGCCTCTTCCCAGCAACACTACTCAAAGTCAAGTCTGTACCCAGATACCCTGAATGGGTCATACCTCAGCACTCAACCCCCTGTTGCATGTATTGGTTTATCTGGGTACTAGGTAATCTGTGTCCACCACGTGAGCCTCATCGAGTCACATGCTGAGTGTTCTCTCCACCCAAAATGCACACCAAATTCATGCTCAGCATGTGAGAAAGAGCCACATCAGAGGTGAACCAGAAGTTCCTGAAAGATTGAGAAACCTTGGGGGATTCGCTCATGGGCCACTTGCCCTGCCTGGGAGGCTGGGGACACTGCTCCTGTCTGTCTCCTTGGCCTCAGACAGTCCCTCTGATCACATTTCCACTGCAGCGCTCAGGCACTGAGCACTTGCACAGCCATGAACGTTTGGGACGGGAATACAGAATGCACAAGAACACTGGATCCACAGCTTTCCATTTAGTGAATCACTGAGGACTGTTACATCATAAACAGGGTTGACAGAAGCTGTGGCCAAGATTCAATCCAGATCAGGTGGTCATCCCCAAAGGCTGCAGAGCTGGTGGGGCAGAGCCGTCTAAGTCCTTTGAAATTAAAGTTCCAAACAATAAATATGAAGCTATCAAATTTGGAGTCTGCCTGTGCGTTCTGGTCTTAACTTTGGTCCGGATTTCCTCACTATGTCCCCGTTCCTCCCTTTTAGAATGGTTATGTATATTCCTTGCTATTGTATGCTAGAAGAATATAATTATTTACTTTCCTATTTTACAGGCATTGCAATTAAGAGATTAAGTCTCAGACGAGATTTTTAACTTTGAAACAATATTGAGACTGCGAAAGATCACGAGGACTTTTAAATTGGACCAAATGTATTTTGCATTATGATATGGCTACAAGCCTATGGAGGGGGGTCAGGAAGTGGAATATGATGGTTTAAATAAGAAATGGTCCCTGTAAGCCCTGGTATTTGAACCCTTGGTCCCCAGTTGATGGAGCTGTTTGGGAAAGTTTTGAAGGTACAGCCTTGCTGGAGGAAGTATGTCACTGGGGGTAGGGATGGGTGGGCTTTGAAAGCTTAAAACCTCACCCTACTTCCAGTTTTCTCTTTGTTTTGTGCTTGGAAGTCAAGATTTGAGCTCCCAGCTTCTGGATGCTGCTATCATGCCTGTTAATCGTTGCCATGCCTTTCCACCAGGGTGAACACTTATATCCTTAGAACTATAAGCCCAAATAAACTTGTCAGTTGCCTCAGTCATGGTGCTTTGTCATAGCGACAGAAAAGGAACCAATACAAAATACTATGGGTTTTTTTGGGGGGTGGAGGAACCAAATGAAGAAATTCCTGTTATTCTGCAGACAGCTTGTGACCCGAGTGAAGTGCTTGCAGCTTACCAGGAACTTTAGACTTTCATCACTCCCTCCATCCTGCTGTAGCCCGTGTCGACACCCATTTGGTTGTTCCCATTGGGACCTCATTTGCCATTTGTGTGTGTTCAGAAGAGGACCTAAGCTTTCTTTCTTGTCTTAGGAAGGGCTGTGAATAGCCAGGTTCTGTAGGGCAGGCAAAGGCTTGCTAAGGGGATAAAGGAATGTACAGAACAGGTGATGGGGAAGAAAGGGAGGGAGTGAATTCTTTTCCAGAAACACTGACTAGTGAACAAAGGAGACAAACCACGTCTATCTTTAAGTTCAAAAATAAACCACAACTATTTATACGTATTTAGGTGTATATGTGTATGTCTTTGTGCATGTATGCCATATGTGCATGGGTGCTTGAAGAGGGCAGAAGAAAGTGTCAGGTCCTTTGCATCTGGAGTTATAGCTGGTTGTGAGCTGCCCAGGGTGGGTGCTGGGAACTGAACAAACTCAGTCTTCTGGAAGTGTTCTTAACTACTGAGCCATCCCTCCAGCTCCAAAATATGCTCTTTGTAAGGTAGAATTTCAAATAAAAGTTGTGTTGTCTTTTTACAAAAACCCCTCAAAAATAATGTTCCAGTGGGAGAGGTCATCACCTACTCATCACCAGACATGACAGAGGGAGCAGTCTCCCTATGGCTGGATGGAAAAGTTACATCTCACTCTCCCTTCCCCTGCCTCACCATTTGCTCTGCTTTGGCTTTGCCCTAATTGCTCAGAACATTGAGAAGAAAGTAGAATTCCTAGGCTTCTGAAATGTCAGACAGTGGCAGCTCTTGGATAGAGCCTCCTGGGAATTCCTGAACGTGGTGGGGAGATGTGAGGGTTCCATGGGTGCCCAGGTCCCTGCCCACATCTCCCTGGCATCAGACACCCAGTACCACACAGCTACAAAGTACAAGAACAGGTTTTGGATGGTTTTTTGTTACCTGCATAAAGTCCCTTAAATACACAGTATTGTAATACCTGTGTGTGTGTGTGTGTGTGTGTGTGAGGCTCAGGCTTCTCTGAGGACCACACTATGCTTTGGATGCTGACTGTCCCCCTCAAGTCCATGTCTCAAAGGTTTGGTCTCTAGGGTGGTACACTGGGAAGCAGTAGGACCTTGAAGAGGAGCCTAATGGGAAAAAATTAAGTCCTCAGAGGCATGCCCTTGGAAGGGCCTGTGGGCTCCATCTGTCCTCTCTCTCTACCTCCTGACCCAAGATTTCAGCTTTCAGTTCACTCAGACATGTGCTTATACCATGATGCGCCTGCCACTCTCTGCCTCTCACCAGGAAGCAGCTGATGTGGGGTCACTCTTTGAACCTCAAAAGCTGTGAGCTGAACAAGCCTTTTCTCCATATAATTTTAACAGCATCAAATTGCTCATTGTGCCAGTGCAGACCTGACCAGCACAACCACCTGCATAGGCTGTCACCTTCACCGCATCTATCCATGAAAGCGTACTCTTCATCTCACAATAACCACCAGCTTGGTGCCGTTGGACCCTTTGTCTAGCATGGGAAACTCATGCTATTTAGAACTATGCCACCCGGATGATTCCAAAGCCTGTGGAACTCTATCATAGGGAATGACACAAAGCCCTGTGTGTCCTGATGTCAGTGTAGAGAGACAGGACCTAAAAAGGATAGCAACTCAGGCTCTACTCAGACCACACTGCAGCGGTCAACGGGGCCATGAAACGCTCCAAGAGATAGCTGTGACGCTCTGGTGGCTAAAGGCCCAGGAATGGGGAACTGCCATGACTGAATACCCAGGCTGACCAGCTAAACAGATTTAACATGTTAAGAAGTCACAGGGGGCCCAGGTGTGGTGGCGCATGCCTTTAGTCCCAGCACTCAGGAGGCACAGGTGGGAGGTGTCACGTGAGTTTGAGGCAAGCATGCTCAACATAGTGATTACTGTAAGCCACAGAGGGGCTGGAGGGGTGGTTCTGCAACTAAGTGTGCTCGCTAATCTCCTAGAGGACCCTAGTTCAGTTCCCAGCACCCATGCCTAAACTCCAGCTCAGCTCCGGGGGTTCTGATGGCTCCTTCCAGACTCCAAGAGTAATGGAGTACTCTTGTACACACACACACACACACACACGCACACACGAATGCAAAAGAAAACAAAAATATCTTTAAAACGAAAGGAAAGAAACCATAAAAAAGTTTCACCTGGAATTAGAGAGATACACTCTTGACTGGTCACCCTCTGAATTGCAAGCAGAAATGGCCCCAGAATGCAATGGGGTTGCCCACATTGCCGACAAGGGCAACCAAAGTGGATGGAGAGAGGACCACTCAGTCACGGAAAGCCTTCTTCTACTTAGTATTTTTGGGTTTTGTTGTTGTTGTGTTGTTGTTGTTGTTGTTGTTGTTGTTGTTGTTCCCAGCTAAAAAATATGGTAGCATGTGGCAGCTGTTTTCATAGCACAGCCTTATATAACCTATGAGGCCACCAGACCCAAGCGGGAAGGGGGGGGAGAGGAAAAAAAACAAGTTTCCTTAAATATTGTGTGGCCCACTACTTTGTGATGCCTCTTTTTCTCCCTCAGAACATTGCTACTTTTTTTTTTCTTTTTGCAGCTTTAGAAAAATAGATAATTACTTCAGTTAATTTCAGCAAAACAGTTCAAACTCATCAGGGCTGAACAAGTATAATTTAATGCTCCTTCTGACTTATTGTTGTGACTAGATGCGGATTGATGATTAAAGTGGTAAACACTAGCATTTCTGAGAAATGGCTGACTCGGCTGCCAGCGTGTCACAGGGAGACACCTGCCCCCATGGCTGTGCCGCGATTGTGACTGCGCTCCAGGCTGTCAACAAAGAATATAAGTATTTGACAAGGTGTTATCTAATTGTGTTTTTAAAAGCCACGATACATACATCTTTTAATGTGTCACTTGAAGCAGCCAGAGAGTTTCTTTTATTATGAAGTACAAAGGAAAAATGAATAGCTTGCATTTTTTTGTTCTCCCTCTCTCTCTTTCTTTCTCTCTGTCTTTCTCCTCTCTTTCTTCCTCTCTCCTCTCTCTCTCTCTCTTTCTCCTTTTTTCCAGGCTCTTCCCCTTTGCCTTCATTCTTTGGAATATATTGTGTTTTTTAGTCAAATAGGCTTTTCTTTAAATGGTTGCCTAAAATAGCTTGGCAACATAAGGTCTGTAAAAAGAAAGAGCAGTATGTCCCACAGATGATCTTTGCTTTGGTCCTGGGAGGAAATAGCTCATGGTCATAGAAGGGCACAACCCACTGTGGGTTGTGGATACTCTGAGCCCTGAAACAGAGAATGGGGTGGCATGCACATCCTGCGGAAATGGCCCCTTCCTCTCCTCATCCCACCCATCCTTTTCATAGAGTCTCATTTTGTCCTTCTCCCATCTCCTCCATCTCTTTCCTGGCTACACCTTATGCAGAGAATCATGCCCACCAGTCTCTCCTCCACCCATGAAGAAACTGAGGTTAGAGAGGTCAAACCACAGAGGGCAAGCGCAGAAGCCAGATAGACCAAACTCTCCTGATGGGCGGGTCCTTTCACATGGCGACTCAGGGCCCTGGCATCTTGACTACCACCTCTGAGAACTGTATTTAGGCTGTGCTCTGGGATGCTCCAGCCCAAGTAGAAAGCACCTCGTGCGCACAGCCTCATCCCAGAAGACCAGCAGGTCACCAGTAATGCTGAACATACGCCTAAGCCACTTCTGGGGTGCAACATGGAGTATCAGTGGAAGAGGGGATTTCTGGAAGAAGTTAAGGCATGTCTGTGGTCCCATCTCTCAATCCGACACCCAGTCCTCCTCCCTGACCCCCCCCCCCCGAGCCAGGCCAGCTCCAAGACTGGCTTTGGCTTCACTGAGCTGGACAGAAACTCTGAGGCATGAGATCTCTTTTGGGAAGAGTCAGGAAAAAAAAATGGAGATGGGGAAAGAAGACCAGGCCAGCTCAATTCCTCCTTCAAGGGAAGCAGGATCACCAAGCCAGAAAGCCCTGAGTGTTCCCCTGCTTCTCTCCTGCAGGCTCCACTGGCGTCCTGGGGACAGAGGCCTAATGATCTGGTCAAATCAGCCATTTAATCCATCATAGTCAATGTCATGTGGAGAGTCCGGCAATTTGTTACTGGTTATGCAAGGAAGACAGCAGCCAGTGATGGAGGAAAGGAACAAGGAAGGAGGCCAGCAGGGTGAGCCTTAGGAGGCTGAGAGGGGGTTGGGGACCCTGCAGCCTGATCTAGCACATCTCCAGCCATCAACCTGAAGGCAGCCCCTGAGACCAGTAGATAAAAGATGCACTTTTTTGCAGCTGTCCCCAGGAGGCACACAGAGGGAGGGTACAAAGCACTTGGCTGCTAGTCAGATGTCACAGATAGGAGCAGCTGGGTCAAGGGACAGCAATGGAGATGTTGGGGTGTGGGTAGAGCAGCCATTGAGCATAGGACTGACATCTAGCGATGGCCCTTCCCAGAAAACAGAACAGTCTAGGGTCACTAAGGGAACTTGGCTATTTGATGCTTTCTACAAAATGCAGCTCACCTTAGCATCGTGGCTTCACTCTGTCTGCCTATTTGTTTGGAAACACTTCGTTTTCACAAGTGGAAGTCATTTGACACTGGCTGGGTCTTCTCCAAAGACACTTGATCCTGTTAAAGCCCGTTAAATTCTTCTGCCTCTTCTTTCTGTCCTCCCCCTCTCCCTCCCACTTTACCTCTTTCTAAATCCCCTGTCTTCCTCTTCCTATCCAGAGCGTGGTGGTTCAGCTTTGAAAGCTTCCATCTATCTAATTATGTCATTCCTTCCCGATCACCAGAGGACCAACCACTGAAGGACCAAGGAGGAACTCAGCTCTCAAGACCAAAGAGACAGGCTTTGACATCTTAAAGTTCGACATCTTAAACATTGAAAGTTGAGACTCACCTTGTTTCCAACACCCCTTTTTATTTTCAGTTCTTGGGTACCAAAGGGTGGAGTGGGAGCAGGGGTGGGGGACAAAGACTGCAGGGTGAGAACCAAGACTGGCTTTCACGGAAGACTAGACTACAAGGGTTTTACTTTGCAAAGCCTCAGCACCACCACTGGGTTAACTTTGTCTGCCTAGTGTTTGGGAACAGTCTCCACTTTGCTGGTGAGGAATGGGCCTGTGGATCTCTGGCCAGCTAGCAATTCTGCAGAATCATCTATGAGAGCTCCTCCGTCCCGACATGCAGGAGGCTGGGAAACCTCCCAATCTGGACTTGTGGTTAAGCTTCACTATCAACCTGACTGCTTAGAGCCATGCAGGAGACTGGTGAGGCACACCCCTGAGTATCTGCAGAGAGGGTTAACTGATCGGGAAGATCCAAAGACTGACAAGAATCCTCCCTGGAATTTCAGGGACAGGAAGTGGTGCTCACCCCAGGTTAGAGACCTTCGAAGCTGGGAGAGGATCTGATACCAAGCAGGAGGATGCAGCGTGGAGGAGCAGGAGAGAAGGATGGGGGAATGGAAGAACACTTTGGTAACAGCTCCTGCTCCCCATTAGAGCTGGGAGTACCACAGACTCCTGCTAGAGACACAGTACCAGCTTGAGGCCTCGTGGGTTTGAAGCAGCATTCCCTCCCTGAGCCAGCGGCTGCCATTCCAAAGCACCCAGAGTATTCGCACAAAAAGGATCTTTTACCACAGGTTTAATGAGGGGCTCTGTTCCAGCTACGCGAAGAAGAGGTTGAACTTGACGATGGCTTCTAAATGGTATGAGCATGGAAACCCTCAGCAAATAATAAACGCATTTCAAGCTTTATACCTGTTTATTTCACACTTTCTTTAATATACCAATTATTCATGTAACACCTAACTGAGAAATGTGTTATATCCAGCGATCACTTACAAGAATTCGCTAAACAGTATCACGGTGGATATGTCCATCACCCGATCATTTATCATCCTTCTATAACCATGAACTAGCTGGTAAATGGGGGGTAAAGTTGATTTAATCTTTCTGAGTTCAGAAAAAAAAAAAAGAAAAAGAAAGAACCAGAAGATATTTGTGATTATAAGACATTTGCTTTCTATTTCCACAGCCAGTTAGGATTCACAAACATGAAAATCCATTACGAAAGGGAGTGAAAAGTGTGACCGCGTCTTGTTCAGTCAATTAGTGAACCAGGCTTGAACAGGGAGCTTATCTGAAAATCAGCATCCCTCCCCAACGAGGTGAAGAATATATTTAAAGAGGGGTCTTGGGTAAAAAAACCAAACCAAAACCAAAACAAAAACAAACTATATTAGTTTGCTTTCTGTTACTGTGCTAAATACCATGATACGAAGCAACTTGAGGGAGGGGAGGGTTTATTCCGGCTTCTACTTCCACGTCACAGTCTGTCACTGAGGGAAGTCAAGGCTGTAACTCAAGGTGGGAATTGAAGAGGACTGCTGCATACTGGATTTTTCTCTGGTTGGTTTGTTGGCTTTATTATTTTTAATATTCATTTCTATTTTATGCACATGCGTATTTCCCTGCGTGTATGTATATGCACCTGATATGCGACTAGTGCCAGAAGAGACCAGATGGGAATAAGATTCCCTGGAGTTACAGAGAGTTGTGACCTGTCATGTAGGTGCTGGGAACCAAACTTGGGTTCTTGGCGAGGTCATCCAGTGCTCCTAATAGCTGAGTCATCTTTCCAACCCCTCAACTGCCTTTTTTACACTTAGACTCACCCATCTAGGGCTGGTGCCACCTAGAGTGCGCTGGATCGCCCCATAGACGTCATCAGTTAAGATGACAATCTCTCCCAGAGACGGCAACAGACCAATCTGATCTGGGCGGTTCCTCAGGTGCCCTCTTGCCAATTGACTTTAGGGGATGCACACTGACAATGAAAACTATCCATCGCAGAGACTTTGACCCAGCCACACATACTTTATATTAAGACACCTACCTGCTCACTCTGTTTCTATGGCAGATCCTAAAAGTGGGTCCGGCAAAGAAAGTATTTAAATGTACATGAAGAAGATAAACGTAAAAATTCCTGGGCGTCGGGTGCTCCTTGATTTGAACGGTCTCTCTGTGTCCTACTGTGAGAAATCCTTGGTGCCACCCTGATACCTTTATGCACCACCAATGGATAATTTATCCCAAAAGGGATGCTATTTTTGCTTTGCAAGAATTTGATGCATAGTGACTTGCGCATGGCAATTACCCTGCACATCTGTATTCTGATTATGATATTTAGTGCAAGGGTCATGAATAATAATATTTCTAAATATGCTTATTGCCATCTATAAATAAAGGTTATCACACTGGAGAAGGTTTTGTTTTTGGAGTGGAAGAACAAGGCAGGTTAGTTGCGAGACAATAGAGCTTTAATTTTAATATGAAAATAAATACTTAAATTTATAAATATTCAAATATTTCCAAGGTGCTGGGGCAACGCATCCGTAGCTGCTCAGCGAGTGAGCCCTAAGCTCTGGAAAGTTTTCCAAGAAAGTTTTGCAAGGCTGCCTTATTAGCTTGGAAAAGGTCCCTTCAAGGGCAGGGCAGAGCCCCTCTCCGAGGGAGGTGTTTTTCGTGATTTTAATAAAATGACGGTTTACGACTGAAAGCACACCTCGGACTCTTTTCTCTTCTCAAAATGCCTGCCTTAAGGTGTCTGGGACTCAGATGCAGGAGTCAGCGAGGAGCAGTAGAGCAGGGTGGTTGAGTGAGGACATGGGAGAGGGATGGTAGCAGAATCTTTCACAAGGGCAGGTAGTGAGGGCACGTCAGCAACCAGAGCCTCTGCCAGTGGGAAGGGCCACCTTCCTCAGTTGCTGTTGCTTTGGATCTAAAATCTTTTTCATCAGATGAGTGAATGTCATCTGTCTCTGTCTCCATCCTGCTGCTCGGGATCATCCGTTGTTCAACAGATGATTCCATCTGTCTTGGATCCATCTGTGGAGATCCACCTATCTGGGAAGCACCACTTATTTGTGCACACCAGGAACGAGATAACTCAGGACACACCAGAAACCTTCGGTTTTCCCTTACTCTCCTGAAGAAAACTTTTGACAAGTTTTATCAGCACTTCCCAGTCACTAGTCTCCCCTCAGAGCAGCTGGACCTCAGAGAAATATTCTTGATAAGCCAGTAATATGATGGATTCTTAGGAAAACCAGGAATACCTGTGCATGGTGCAGGCCTAGAATTCAGGTCCTGAGGGTGGGATAAGGCAGAATAGGGAGTTTGGGGCAAGCCTCCTGGGATACAAGTCTAAGCCCTGTCATGTGGGGTAGGGGAAGGAAGGGAGGAGAGGGGAGGAAAGGGGAAGGAGGGGGAGGAGAAATGGAAAGAAAAACAGAAGAATTAAGGCTCTTGGAGGTTCCTGCTCTGTAACTTGGAAAGTAGCCCAGGAAAAGGGCTTTCCAAGGGCATCTATTAGTGTGTAGACATGACTGTGGGCCCATGCCTCAACTCCTCCTGAGGCTGAGCTGTTCAGAAAAGTGCGTCTCTATCTGTCTACATCAGGGCTCTGTAGAGCACAGCACACAATCTGATGGTGCAAGCCTGGGCAGATGGGTTAAAATCCTCATGAGATCCTGTTTTTCATGACAGTAGTAAAAGCAAATAAGAAGGCCCAGGCCTCCCCAAGCCAGTAGGCAAAGCCAAGGCTCTGAAGACCAAGAAAGCCAAGAAAGGGCATGTTCCCACTCTCTCCTTTGTCCCAGACACCAGGCCCCCAATACCCTAAATAGAGCGACCTCCAGGGGAACAACCTTTGCCACGAGGCCACCACCCAGCATCCTCTGACCAGAATGAGGAAATGCCGGCGTTGTGCTATCAGCATTGTGCTATTGTAGATGGCACTGGAGCCCAGACATGCCAGAAAGAGGAGCCTGTGAGGCACTCCAGCGCACTGTCATGGTTCACATCAATGCTGCTCGGGTCTGATGGACAGGAGAGGGGACTGTCTCAAGTCTCTCAAGCTGAACATCAATTTGGTGCCCCCCCCCCCCATTTATTTCTGGATCCAGTTCTCAGGTCTCAGATTTTTTTTAAAACATACTTACAGACACACCCGCATTCTACTGCTACATCAGCCCTTACAAAACTCCTGAGAAGACTATGGCTTTGACTACACCTTCTATCACAGCACTCTCAAATTATGTCTCTGTGCGATTCTGCTTTCTCCACGACGCCATGGTAACTCTGGAAATCAGTCTCCCTCCCTTCCTCTCTCCTTCCTTCACTCCCTCCCTCCCTCCTTCCCTTCCTTCCTTTTCTCCTTCCTCCCATCTACCCTTCCTCCCTCTCTGCCTCCCTCCCTCCTCCCTTGCTCTCTTGTACTATGAATGAAACTCAAGGCTGTATGCATTGGGGCAGGTGCTCTTGAGCTATGCTCCCAGCACCTCCCTGATAGATTCTAGAGAAGCTTTGTCTCACTGACCTATAGCCCCATCACCGCCCCCTTTTCTTTTTGGATGAAAGCTCTTGCTAATATGCCAGCTGGCCTCGAATGTGCTCTGTGGCCCAGTCAGACCTGGACTTTGTAATCCTCCTGCCTCAGCCCCGAGAAGCTCAGAACTTCAGGCCCTTACCAAGCCTGACCTAGCCATATTCTCACCATCACTGGCACCACTATTTCCTCCCCCTAGAAAGACTTGCTCTTATTACTTTTTACTAAATTTATTCTGAAAGAAAGCTTTATATCAGAACCATAAGTGGAAACCCAGTGCTACTTGACATAATTAGAAAACAGTCACACCAAGGAAACAATGAAACAGAAAAGTGTTATTAAATTCCAGCTGGAATCAAGCGCCTGAAAAGGCTCTAGGCCTAAGACCTTCTCCCTCTAGGTTAAAAATTGTGATTAACAAACGGTGGAGAGGTGTTAAGGCAGAGAGGCGCTGGGCTGATGTTTTCTTTTGGGTTTTAATCAGAAAAGAAAAGAGAAAAAAAATGGAAGAGAAGAGAATGGAAAGAGAGATGCCTTTCCCAGGACAGAGAGTGACTTCCAGTGACATTCAGTGGCATATGCCCCACACTGGGACACTGTTGCCTCCTGTGACCCCAGACCTCATAGGTTCTTGCTTCCTCCTCCACAGAGGGGCTGAACTTCTCTGTGGATCTTTAACCCAAATAGGAATCCAAAACTATGCAAATGCCACCTCAGACCTACTGATGGTCACCGAGACTGGGACACCCTGCTTCTTCCATTCAGTCAGGATGACAGTGTCTGAAGAGAACCTGCCCTCGGGGCTGCATCTGGCATGTCTCGGCAAAGCGAGTGGTGCCCGGGCGCAGGCACCAGAACTCCCAGCTTGTTCTGCTTAAGGGCTTGCTCTCTGCCTGAACGGGCCCCCAACTGCTGTACCACATGAGCTGGTAAAGATCGCAGGCTAAGCAATTTGACCTCCAGCCCAGCAGGTGCAACTGTGATTCAAGGCACAGCTGCTGCCTGAGGGAGCTCCCGGGGAAGCCACGTGTTGCAATTGGATGAAGATTGAGTGCACTTTGCAGCTGGGGCCTAGGAGAGTGAGTTGGGACTCCCACAGGAAGATGCTGGGTACCACAAGTAGAAGAGCCACGGGTGGTGGCGAAACCACGCATATGCCCACCGAGTGTGGTTAGTTACAAGGACAGGACCGGCTTCAAGTTAACCTCATGATCCTCAGGCCTGGCCCTGCTGCAGGCTGCAAGGTTCAAGGGGAACAAGCCAGTGAAGGGGACTGAGATGAAGCTGCTGTGCACCGTGCTGCCCCTGCAGACAGGAATTCTTTCAGGGGGTACAGTCTGAAGAGTACCACACTGAAAATCAATAGCTCAACTGGCAATCAAGGGTATTGAATAACTGGATGCAGGAGGGGCCTTCATAGGACAGTAAGGGGTCCTTGCTTATCATCTGGTGCCTAGCGTGCCTGCTGGACCAGGAAACTAATGCCAGGCATCCCTGGGAGCCGAGCATCTCGGGAGCCTCTCAGTGAGTGGAGAAGAAACTGCATGTCACAAATGAAAGGCTTTGAGGATGGGGGTGGAGTGAGAGGGGAGGGGGCACCTAAGGATCTTGACTGAGCTGGGGAAAAAAAATGCATCCTACCACTTGTTGTTAACTATTAATGTCATTTAAACCCTTCTGAGAATAGATCTAACACTGGGTTGCTTTGAAGGCTTGATACCTCTTGTAATCCATAGATTATTGAAGTTAATTTCTCTGCTGAGATCCTGCTATCAGGAGAAATTGTATGCATACTCAAAAGTTGGAAGTAGAAAGAAAGAAAGATTTTTAAATTGGATTTCTGTCATGCCTCCGTCCACAAAAGTAGGAATGACAGAAATGAATGCTTCAGGATCAGCAAGGAGTAAATGAAAACCAAACCACACCCTCTGCCCCTTCTGATCGTTCCTCAAATCTGGGTATGGAAGCAAGCACCTGCAATCTCAGCCATCAGAAGACAGAGTCAGGAGGGGCAGGAGTTCAAGGCTAGCCTGAACTCCATATGAGACCCTGTTTCACAAAGCCAAAGTCTGGGGGGTATGGGTCTGCGGTAGAACACCTGCTTAGAAAACAAGGCTCTGGCTTTGATTACCAGCGCCGCAGAACCTTCTCCCGAGAGATACGTGTGGAGTAGCGCCTGTGATTTGCATGTGGCATGCCCTCTGCTAGCTGGGAGGGAGTCTCCCCTGGTTGTTATGGGAGAGTCCCACGTAGGATAAGATAAAGTGGGCAATAACACTGTTCAGATTTATATCGCTGTGAATCATTTTTTCCATACTTTAAATTAATTTTAATTGAATCTCAGCCTCTTGACTTTCATTTACTTTTAAATGAGTTTCAGTTGTAAAGTTAGAATGCAGGTGACTCTGGGAGTTGACAAGTTTTAGCGGCTTGATCATAGATTATTATATAATGTTGACAAATGTTCCTTGGACTATAATACTGCATATGAAATGCCATGAGACACCCAGGGTCCTCTCAATCCACACAATATTTCATAGGGAGGAGAAAAGCAGGCTAACTGTGTTCAAATAGGATTGATTTCCAGAAGGCACGGTCGTTTCTAGGGGACTGAAAATAACTTACCAGTTTATGACTGTCCTCTAGAAAGTGGCGGGCCAGGAGAGCTTTTCTAAAGACGACACTTAATCCTGGAAATGGTGCCGAGCAACAGAAAGAGAAAGCATGGGATCTGAGTGGTTCCCTGGGTTGATAATTGAAAGTGGTTTGTTGTCTGTTTGGTTTTGTTTTTTGTGGTGCTGGGGATTGAACCCACGTCCTTCTGCCTGCTAGACCACTTTTATCACCTGAGCCACGTCCCTAACTCCAACCCCCTGAAAGGTGTGTGAGTGTGTGTGTGTGAGTGTGTGTGTGTGTGTGTGTGTGTGTGTGTGTGTGTGGTTTTTAGCTTGTTTGTTTTTCCAAGTTGCACTTCTCAGGCACTTGATTCTGAATTTCAGTCATGTTCCTTCCTGGACTCAGGAGCCTAAAAAGTCCTTTGTGACCCTGAGCTTTCCCAGTGGGATGCGAAGTAAGGGTTTCTATCCATCCATTCCCCTAGCGGATCCCATCTGTGGAGGCTCCACTTCTCATCTCCTGGGAAGATTAAAGCAGCCTCCTTACCTGCCACAATCTCTTGTAACCAGAAACAGAACCAAGCCAAGTGGAGGAAGGTCACTGTAACTGAACATGAGCACAGTGCTGGCCCAGTGCATTTGAGTCTATTTCCTCCTCAGAACAATCTTGTGTAGCATTAAACTCGGTCATAAAAAGGTCTTAACACTCGCCCAAGTTCAGGTTGCCACTCAGCAGTAGCGCTGGGCTCCGAGCTAACTACACGTCTCCTTTGGGAGGGCAGAAGCATGTCGAGGGTAAGGTATCTCGTCCTGCTGACGGATGTAAAGGAACACGATGCCTGCTTCTTGATGCCGCACTCTGCTTTGCAGGGAATGGTGAGCTTGAAGTTTGTGGTGTCAACCTGCGTTCTGCAGTTCAGAGGACGTTCATTTTACCTGGGCTTCAATATGAAAGTCAGCAATGAAGGTGGACAACTTGGCTGTGAGTGGCTTGGGGTAAGTGTTGTGTTGTTTCTAGATGCATGGAAGGCTTGGGGACACCAAGCGGTAGCATCCCGTCCTGGGCTAATAGTCCTTCCAAATCCCCTTTTAATATTCTTAGGATCCACCAACTGACAGCACCCAAATCAGTGCCCTTGAGTTGTCACCCACAGGCAAACTTGTCAAGCTCTTGTCCTGCATCTCCTAGTTTCCACAGCTTTCCAGTAAGGTCACCAGATTATGACTCCAGCAATGGCTTAATTCTTTGAGGAAGTAAGAGCCTTCGTGATTCGGTCACCTCTCAAGGACTGTACCTACCATCTGGAGACCAAGTGTTTGGTACATGAGCCTTTGTGGTAGGGACACCTCCTATCCAAACTACAATAGGTAATTTTGATCTAAATGAAAAGATAGTATTAGGCAGTAGAGAATAACACAAACACACACACATGCACATACATACACAAACACACACACACATACACACATACACAAAGATACAAGTATCTGCAAGGTACACTCTGGACTTGTACACTGAGGACTTGTAACATGGACCCGTGTGGACCAGAAATAGTTTTATAAAATGGGGAAAGAAAGCTGGGCATGGACGGGCCCATGCAAGACTTTCCTTAAACTTTGCTTAAATGGATATACACAGGCAGAGATATTAGCACACACTACTTTTAAATCACCAGTAAAGTTGACACTACAGAAAAAAAAAAAAATCCCAGTGGTAGAGAGATAGCAGGTGACACATTTTCCTCACACCTAGACTGAACACGCAGCACCTTCACCAGCAGCTTTCTTACCACTGATCCCTCATATGGGAGGGACTGAGTGTAAATAACACGGGAGCTAAATGGTGCTGTCTGGCTGAATCCCTCGTGGAGTGGCAGACAGGAGTCCCTATACCTGTTGGGAACCTCTTGCAGGGTACATGCAGGCAGCAGGCCGGAGTCCTGTCTTGGGAATGACTTGTTCAGAAGTGCGTTTCTGTGAGCTCTAAGTGTGGCATGGCCGTGGGCTGTAGGATGAGCTGCAGCAGGACAGGCTGCATGTGTGCACATACCACACTCAGTCCCCATTCGATCTCAGAGGAAGCCCTTGTGCAAAGCAGCCTGTTGCCTTCCCACTACTGCAGCCAAGCCTAAGACCACTATTGGAGTCTTCAGGAGCCACTTGTCCCTTTATCACCCCTATATCACCCACTGCAGTGACAATTTGTTTTTGAAACCTCCCTCCAATGGCACCCACCTCTGCCCCAACAACTCTACTCTAAAAATGAGTCTCCTTCCAATAGGTCCTGTGATGATCAATGTTGAGGCCCATGGAATCACCTCAGTGCCGCCTTGTCGTGGCAGAGGACCCTGAGAGAAGTAGAGGCTTCCCCAAGGTCACTCAAAGAAGGCACTACTGTGAGAACCAAGTCATCGGTGGTTGTAATTATAGGAACTGCAGCATGAATATGAATTGTTCCCAGCTTTGCCCTGTCTGAGCATATATCCTCCTAGACACAGGCCCCAGGAGCAGGAGCTACAGAAAGCCTGGAAACCCCCCTTCTCTGTGGCGGTTGATGTTCTGCTGCTATGTTTCATAGGCTGTTTCCCTACTAACAGGTTTCGTTATTTTCCAGGTGCCCACCAAATCTTCTAGGATGGATGAGTCCCTGCTATCAGGGATATGATCAAAAGCAGTCTCTGTAGAAAAAAAAAAAAAAAAAGCCCTTTCTGGGCTCTTCCATTGCAACAAGTAAGTTCCTGTGATAAATTCCTATGCAGGGAAGGACAGCTGAGCTTATGATTTCTTCATGTTTTTCTCTAGAGACCTCGACTAAATTGTGCGATGGCTATTCGGAGCTCCACTCCCCTGGATGTCCAGGTTTGAATCTTGCATGCCCCCCATAGGCTCATGTTTTGAATGCTTGGTCTCCATCTGGTGGCCCTATTTTGAGAGGTTCTGGAAACTGTGGGAAGTAAACTCCAGGTGAAGGAAGTGGGTCACGGAGTATTTGTCCTTAGGGCTATGTTGTCCCTGTCTACTTCCTGTCCTGCTGTCTGCTTTCTGGCCCACCACGATGTAGACAGCTTCCACCACACACCTCAATGTCATGGACTGCAATGCCTCCCCTCCTGGATGCACTGAAACCCTCAGAATTCATGAGCGGAAATAAACTTTTCCTCCCATCAATTGCCTCTGACAGGCATTGTATGTAGTCACTGTGGACTCAAAAGTCACACACACACACACACACACACACACACACATACACACACACACTAAGGTCACATGGATTCTAGATTTAGAGAATTCTAAATGACACTGTTAATGTCCATAATCTCAGAAATGGCACTACATTCTTCTAGAGACTTATTTATACATGAAAAATGCTGGGTCCACTGTGGCTGTGGTCACTCCATTCCCATGCACACAAGTGCAGCCTCCCTGTCTGACCTGTAGAAGCCTGTGGTTCAGGATTCTGCACATGGTATCTATAGGTCACCAGTAGGAAGGCTTCACACTGTCAGGAGCAAGTCTTGTCATGACTGATGAGGACACTGAGGTGACAAAGAGGTCCCGATCAGGAGAAAGAAAGGATATTAAACCTATGAGGCCTGGGGATGAGCTAGAATTTCTGTAAGTCCCCATTATCTCTCAAGTCCCTCCAAGTGCCATGGTGACCTGAATTTGGGAGCTAGTTCCTCGCCTGGGTACGTGCTGATAAAAAGAGAGTGGACCCCTCAAGTTCACAGGTTCTCTGCAGGTTCCTCTTTTGGAGGAACAGATGAGGGAGGCTAGTTATCAGTTCCACTATCCCATGCCACTGATGCACACAGGTACCTAGTGGTAGAATGCTTGCTTGGGTATTATGGTGGTTTGGGTAAGAATGGCCTCCATTGGCTCATATATTTCAGAGTTTGGTCGTCAGGGAGTGGCACTTCTTGCGAGGGACAAGGAAGTATGGCCTTGTTGGTGTGGGTATGGCATTGTTGGAGTAGGTGTGGCCTTGTAGGGGTGGGTTTGACCTTCTTGGAGGAAGTATGTCACTGCTGGTGAGCTTTGGGGCTTTAAAAGCTCAAATCAGGCCCAGTGTCTCTCTCTTCCTGCTTCCTGTGAATCTGGATGCAGAAATCTCAGCTCCTTCTCCAGCACCAAGTCTGCCTGCGTGCTGCCATGCACCTTACCATGATGGAAATGGACTAAACCTCTGAAACTGTAAGCTAGCCCTGATAAAACACTTTCCTTTATTAGAGTTGCCTTGGCCATGGTGTCTCTTCACAGCTATAGAGCACTAAGACAGGCATACATAGGCCTTTCTAGTTGATGCCTCTTTTAGGCATCATCCCATAAATGCTCTAAAGACATTCATGCTACCCATGTCAGACCCCTGATGCTGGTGCCTTGAGAGACACCATTTTCTACTGATCAGGGGTGACACAGGAAGTACCAAAGACCTACTGCAGAGAGTCTAGGCATGTTAAGCACTGATGTTCCATCACAGTGCAAACCCAGAAGGCACAAGGTGGAGTCAATTCTCAGAGCAGGGAGAGTGTTCCTTAGCCAGAAGCTCCATGTGGACTTTTTTTCTGAGGAACTGGAATACATGGTCCATTCTGGAAGCACTTGGCAAGAATGGGTGAGTGGAAGAAGACAGCAGGGGAAGGAAGGGCATGGGCTTTTCATTTAGCAGGAGCATTGCTAAAGCCATAACATGTACCTTTGGGATGGAGACAAACTGAGGTAGCCAGGAGGCTGCAAACTCTTTCAAAACATCCCTTTAAAAGAATGCTTTTTGCAGAGAGAGACAAAGGCATTTCCCTTAAGGGGAGGAAGGGTCCAAAAGGGTAGAAATCAGACAGCTTCAAGAATGACTTCAGTATACATCAGGAGGGCATAGTGGGATCTCATCATGATACCCTGAGACTGAAGGAATTAGATACCTCCTGGGTATTTGATTCTGCTTCCGCACTTCCATCCTAACCCACTCCTATGACTTCCACCACCACTCTCGCACCCCATTCTGTGTATCTGCATGTCTGTGTGTCTGTGTGCGGGTGCCTGTGCCCATTCATACATGCAGAAGCCTTCAGAGGACATCCTGCATGCCACTCTATCACTTTCCACCGTATTACTTTTAGACAGGGTCTCTCACTGAACTTGGGGCTAAGCTTCTCTCCAGCAAACCCAAGTAATCCTCCCAGCTCTGCCCCCTACAATGCTCTGATCACATGAAAGGCCTGGCTTTTTATGTAGGTGCTGGGGATTTGAACTTGGGTCTCCATGCTTGTGCAGCAAGTACTCTTGGCTACAGAAGCATCTCCTTCCTCAGCCCTGATTACAACTTTGGGGACATGTGCCCTTCGGTGGTCTCTTCTCATGCCGAACACCGTGGTGGCTGTGTGACTATGTTCAGTGGGACAGTAGTTAACAAATCAAACGAGATGGAGCTTGGGCATTTCTATGTAATCTCTTAGAGGAGCCTCTGCAATGAAAACAAGTGTAGGATAACCTTCTGGAGGATGAGAGGCCCACGATACAGGACTATTCATCCCCAGCCAAAACCACCCTAGGCCAGCCAGTTCCTGGAGACCTTCAAACTACTGATAGAGGTATGAGTAAGACTAAAGTCAGCTGAGCCCAGCTTGGACCAGCAGAATCACCCTCTGACCCTCTGATTTTGGAGGAAGGGGACAGATTGCTGTTATTTGAACCACTCGTTTGCGGCTATTTGTTACACAGCAGTAGCTAACCACTACAGCTCTATCATAACCATGCTATGCTAATCGCCAGTTACTGAATGAGGGGCTAGCCACTGTTTTAGTTCTCTAGATGAGCTTGTACTCACTGAGATGAATTATGTGTTGATTTTTCTGAATTCCTTACAACTAATATTATCACTTCTACCACAGGCAGAGCTCACATCTTAAAGATAGATCAACACATCCCAGATACGGGGTTAAACCCTTCATATGCATAATCTTCCACAGTCCTGCCAGGTTCATACCTCAGATGTCCCCTGGCTTGTGATGGTTCAATTTAGTATTTGTGAAATCTACAGTCATGCATAAGCAATGCTCCCTCCGTGGCAGCTGTACTTCACACTGTGAATTTTGATCTTCTGTGGCTAGCACTCTGCTTGTGACACTGTCTTGAGATAAAAGACCTTAGTTCCTGATCAGCTATGCAGTCACGAAGGGGAAGCAACCAGTCCCCGCAGTGTGCTGGGTTGCCGTGATCCTCAGTACACCACCCTAACCATTCAGGCCTCTACGGCAACACAGGCTTTGCATACAAAAAATCCTGCCCAGCTGTAGGCTAATGTCAGTACTGTGGGCACACTTCGCAGTCTGGATACGGTTGATCTTCCCTGTCAGCTTCACTGGGTTTAAGATGAGCTAAATGACTGAGGTACGCCTCTGGGTATGCCTGTGAAAATGTGTCCAGAGACGGTCATCTGAGAGGGGAAAACTCACATTAAATGTGGGCAGTGCCATCCCATAAACCAAAGACAATAAAACAAATAATAAAAGAAGGATGGAGCCAGGAGGAGGACAAAAAGTGTTACCCCCTCTGTACTGCCTGGTTGCCACAATGTGAAATGTTATGCTCTGCCACACCCTTCCCTCCAAGATGGACTGAGCTGATGAAACCATGGATCCAAATACGTCTTCTTTTCCCTGTAAGTTGCATATGTCAGTGTTTGTCATGGTGGTAAGGAAGATAACATGGTAGGCTACACTTATGAAATGAATTTCAATGACATTCTTCTTTTGTTTTCTCTGGTATCACAGATTGAACCTAGGGTTTTGCTCATGCTAGGGAAGCACTCTACCACTGAATCACACCTCAGCCCCTCCCTGGGGGATTCTAGGCAGGTGCTCTACCACTGAGCCACACCCCAGCCCCTCACCGGGGGATTCTAGACAGTCCTTAAGCTTGCTGTCCTCCTACCTCAGCCTCCCAAGTAGCAGATATATTACAAGCCTGTGCCACCACATCCCACTCTTCATGTCATTTTCTATATACTATGGGGTTTAATGGAATGTAACTCTAGCAGAAGTCAGTGTGCACCTACATCACTGTCCCTCTGAGGGCTCTGAAGCCCAGGAGAGCTAAGCAACCTACGCCAAGTCACACAGCTACAAATGGCACAACGGGGCTGCAATGTCAGTTCTGGTTAGTTCTAAATAATGATGGAGCTTGGCACAGATGAGCCATCCAGACCCAGGCAGCCCTTTCTGACTCAGTGCCAAAGCTGTATGAATGATACACTTGTCTGACAGGTAGAACTCCCATTTATTCCCTTGAGATGGCATTTAAGTATTTCAGATCAAACACACATTTTCAGATGTGGCCACGGTGCATTTTGAAGCCTTGGCCTTCTTCATCTTCTATAGCTTTTATTTTTGATATTTTCTTCCTTCTCTGTTGCTTGCTACAAGAAAAAATGTTAAAAATCCACTTTTATTAATCCATTATTATTAATATTATAAAGCTTATCCTCTAATGTGAATAGTATCAGGTCACAACTGATTGATTCCTGAGTTGAGAAGTAGGCAATTTCCAGACCTAGATATTCCTCCTGTGAAGCACCTGCATGCAGTGTCCAGGTATGCCAGGAGAGACTGGAGTTACAGGTGGCTGTGAGCTGCCCAGTGTGGGTGCTGGGAACAGAATCTGGGTCCTCTGCAAGAGCAGCCAATGCTAAGCCCTATCTCCAGCCCTGAATATTTATATACTTATTTTAGAATAAGACTCTGTTAGACTGCCTAGGTTGACCTTGAACTCACAGACCTCCTCCTCCCTGTGAGTGTGGGTTGCAGCTGTGCACCTCTTAGCTAGCTGTTTCTTGAAGATTTCATTTATTTAAAGTTCAAGGGATGGTCGGAGTGATTTGCTTTCATCCTGGTCCCTTCATGCCAGGTAGATGAACCAGCAAAACCTAGAAACTCACGTGTGGCCAAGGAACAGCCAAGAAACCTACCTAGCAGGGAGCCCTGAGGATTTTTTTTCCCCTGGGCCCCTGGGTTGGAACTGTCCCCACTAGCCCACAGAGATAGGTCTTAGTTCAAATGCTCTTTCGACTTCTGGGAGCAATGGAGCATTTATCTGACCAGTCTTCTCCCTCTGCTCCTTTACTCCCGAAGAGTCCTACAGTGCCTTTTGGAAATAGCAGGCCTCTAGCTCAGAAGAATATATATGTATCTTCCCTCACCCCCTACTCACCCATTTAAAAAAAAAAAAAAAAAAAAAAAAAAAAAAAAAAAAAAACCTCTTTGGAGCCCACCTCTGAACTTTAAAACAACAATTTTATTTAGAAAACTGACTTATATTCAGAGGTAAATAGGATCCAGGGTGTGTGTGTTTGGGGGGCAGGGAAAAAGGATCCAGGAGGCAGGGTTTGGTTTTATCAGCACAAAAGCCTCACTGTGGCCAGTAGTGGAGGCTTTCCCATCCCTGTACCTTTCAAAACTCATATGTAACCATATCTGTTTTAAAAGAGTGATTCATTTTCCTCCCATAGCCTGCGAAACTCTCTTTATCCCCACCACAGGAAACTTGAGTCTGATTTTAATGAGCTTCAATTGGAATGTGGCCTTTGAAAAGGAGTGCATTTGAAAAGATGGAACATTAAATTTTGTAATGATGTAAAACATCTTCAATTTTTGACAGGACAATGGTGCTTATTGTACTTTATGAGTCCACTGGCGATTCAAAGGTCACTTTGTATATGACTCCACAGACAGGGGCAGCCCTGAATGAAAATTAGGTTACATGTGATCAGCTTTATTATTAATCAGACCAAAATGGATTTTTAACATTTTTCTAATGAGCAACAGAGAAGGAAGAAAATATCACGGATAAAACTACAGAAGATCGAGAATGGCCGAGGCTTCAAAATGCATGGCACAGCCATGTCTGAAAACGAACGTTAGATCTGAAATGCTTAAATACTATCTCAAGGAATAAAATGCAGCTGCATATTTTGCTGTCGTAAATATGTAAGAAGCTGCTGAAATACCTCTTCTAATTTACCATCTCTGTCCTTTGTTTATAACTAACTAATGATCTGATTTCTCCGTGTAGTATATTACTGCGGCCCCCAAAAACTCCAGGCTGTGTGATGCCATGTCACCATTTCCGTGATAAATCCTGTCTTCTAAGGGCTTCTATCTCAGCTGTAAATATGTAATTCATGCTAAGACTTGGCACACAAGGCCTCAGCCGGGACGCAAATTTTCATGACAAACACAGATCCACCCCCACCTAAGTTTCTTAAAGCTTTTGTGTGTGTGATTTTTCCATATGGGAAGAGATGGGGTGTTGAAATAAAGGAGAGAGTAAAGCAATCAATAAATGCCTGGAGAGTTGGGGATTTCTGTTTTTATTTCTTACTTGAATTGAGCTGTTTTTCAAAATTCTCTTTCGTGAAGTATATTGGGATATTTGTAAAAAATAAAATAAAATAAAATAAAATAAAGGCTTCTAATTCTAAACAAAATCAGACAGCAGAGGCATCCTGAAAGCTTGAATCTGAAGACTGTGCAGTTGGGGAGACTGAGGCAGGGTGTATGGACTTCCCAAAAGAGCATGCCACTCCTGTAGGGGTCAGCTCCTCTCACCTGACTGCGTACAGGAAGGGCATCAGAGTTACTCAGGGAGTTTCCTGGGTCAAGAGCGTCCTGCTCTCATGTGGATCAGGCGGCTTCATGTGAGCTCTTGGATCCCCAGACCTTGCAAGGCAGCCATCTCCCTGCTTGCATGCAGCAAGCCACAGAAGGAAAAGTGCAGATTCAGGAACATGGCGTGGGCATCAGTTCCTCACTGCTAAGAGCAAAGGAAGGCAAACAGAGACACCACTGCATACCACATCACACCTGAAGAGAGCTGACAGCTGCCCACTTCTCAAGCAAGGGAGAGAGGGAGACCATGAGGGTGAAGGTAGAGGCAGAAACAACAAATGGAACCAGATTCCCAAGATGCTCTGGCCAAGGCTGTGAGCTAGGGAGAAGTAAGACCCCAGTGGGGACTGACAGTGGGGCAGAAATAGCGGAAGGGAACTGTTCTGGCCACTTGTTCTGTCATCACTAACACTTGCTGCCACCGTCCTGATGATGGTGGCAGCAGCCCCTGCCTGCCTCCAGATCCTCCCACCCTCGCCTTCATCAGGCAGCATAGGGTCGCCTGGGGTATTGCTCTTCTCTTCATCAGGCCCCTCAGGGTCACCTGGGGTAAAAGGCAGCTTGGGACTGCTACATAGTTTGGAGAAACAGTGTGAAAGGGAAACCCAGGGCCCCTGGTTTGAGCAGTATTAAGATTTCTATACTATTATCCTTTTAAAGGAACATCGCAATAAAATTACTCCTAATGAGATTCTGCTGTACCCTCAAATCAGCGTCTCACTCAGCCATCATCAGGGAAGCTGCTTCTTGCAGTTGATGAGACCAGAGACCCACAATTGCACAATGTGCAGATCGTGAGAGACTTTGGAACACTTGGCCCTACATGAGATGTCACCACCGAAACACGCAAGGACGTGCTCAAGACGCAGGGAGCTGTGTGGCAGAGGAAAGACTGTATGAGCCAGTAGGAATGGAAAACGCCAAGGAAACAGTGTCTTCCGGACACGACAGGATTGACACACAGACTGTGGCAGCATGCACAGAGCCTGCACAGGTCAAAGCCAGATGGGGCTCTAACTCTGCGGCGGAGAAGTGGACCGAATCCTGTATCCCCGACCAAGAAGCTATCAGTAACTGACAAGCATTTCAAAGGAAAAATTAGTTTTCCCTGGGTATGTAAAGCACACTTAAGAGCAAGCCCCATGCCCAACCCAAAACAAACTCAAGGTTCTTTTTGAATATTCTTGTCTTGTGTTGCTTTTATATTATGGTTTCCAATTTTGGTGTTTTATGGGTTTTCTTTTTTTTTTTCCCTGTGTGTGTGTGTGTGTGTGTGTGTGTGTGTCTGTGTGTGTGTGTGTGTGTGTGTCTCATGATTTTGCTCCTCCCCCTCCCCCTTTTTCTTTTGTTGCTGCTGTTGCTGGCATTTTTGTTGTTTCCTGTTTGTTTTGTCTTGGCTTTGCCTGTTCATTTTCTAAAGAGAGAGCTCAAAAGGTGTAGATTTGGAAAGGTAGGGAGGTGGAGATACATGTAAGGAGTTTAGGGAAAGAAAACTATAATCAGAATATATTATATGAAAAAAAATTATTTTCATTGGCAAAAAAAAAAAAAATATTTTTTTTTTCCCAAGCTTTTGACACTGTGTGTTCCAGAGGACAGAGCGCTCAAGAGCAGAGGAACGGCCCTAGCATTTCTTGCAGGCAGGACACCATTGTGGATCAAAGGTTTGTGGCTGGGTTGGTGCTTACATTTCTCATGTGAAAGCATGCGAAGTACCTCCCTGTACCAAAGACACTCGTAGCACGTGGGAGTTAGGGCTCTAAGTAGACACCAGCTCAACTTCTCAAAACTGAATGAGTTGTGTGGGTGTTGTCTTCAGTAATGGGGCCTTGCTGTCAGTGTGTGGAGAGCAACCTATAGTTTCGGCAAAGGCCTGAATTGATTGGGGATTCCCAAGGAAACTTTTTAGCCAATCATTAAGATATAACTCATTCCTGGTACTAGAAGCTTTGTTCAGTGACAAGAAATGTCCAACTGGGGCTCTGTCTCCCCCATTATTTGGTTATTTAAATTGTCTTCCTATATGTATATATTTTAGAAAGTTTCCACACTTCCTCTCTAATGGCCCTCCATTTTAACCATCTCTTGCCGTATCCCCTTCCTCATCTCCCTCTGGCCTCCCCCTCCACATTTGAGTCTCATGTTCTATTCCCTCCATCCATCCATGATTTTTTTTCTATTTCCTTTTCCTAATGAGATCTATCAGCCCCCCTAATCCCACCTAACCTCTGTAGGTTTACAGATTGTAGCTTTGTTATCATTGACTTAACAGCTAATATTCCATAGAAGCGAATACATAACCTTTTGTTTGGGTAACCTCACTCAGGATGATTTTCTTTTTCTAGTTATACCCATTTACCCTCAACTTTCATGATGTCTTCTTTTAAAGGCTGAGTAATATTTCATTGTGTAAATTACATATTCTTTATCTGCTTGTCTGTTGAGGGGTATCTGGCTTATTTCCAATCTCTGGCTATTATGAATAGAGCAGCAGTGAACAGGGGTGAGCAACTGTCTCTGTGGTAGGATTAAGCATCCTTTGGGTATATGCCCAAGAGTAGTATAGATTCATCTTAAAGTATATCAATTTCTGTCTCCCTGAGGAACCACCACAATGATTTCCATGTTGGCTGTACAAGTTTGCACTCCCACCAACAGTGGAGGAGTGCTCCCCTTGCTCCACATCCTCACCAACATGCATTGTCACTTGTGTTATTGATCTTAGCCATTCTGATGAGTGTAAGATGAAATCTCAAAGTAGCTGTGATTCGCATGTCTATGGTGGCTTAGGATGTTGAACATTTCTTAAGTGTTTCTCAGTCATGTGAATTTTCTCTATTGAGAATTCTCTGTTTAGATTTATACCCCATTTTAATTGGGTTATTTGTTTTCTTGATATCTAGTTTCTTGAATTCTCTGTATAGTTTGGATTTTAGGCCTCTAGTGGATACATGTAGTCGGTAAAAATCTTTTCCCACTCTGTAGGCGCTACAGCTTTGTGTGAACAGCCATGTACTTTAATGTGCAGAAGCGTCTCAGTTTCATCAGGTCCCATTTGTTAATTGGAGATCTTAGCGCCTACGCTGACAGTGTTCTGTTCAGAAAGTCTTTCCTTGTGTCAATGAGTTCAAGGCTCTTCCATGCTTTCTCTTCTATCAGTTTCCGTTTCTTTAGATGTATGTTGCGATCATACACTCCATACTCTTGGAGCCAAGTTTTGCGCAGGGTGAAAACTATGAATCTATTTGAATTCTTCTCAATGTAGCTGCCCAATTTTACCAGCATCATTTGTTGAAAGTGGTGTCTTTTTTCTAGTGTATATCTGCTTTTTGGTTTAAAAAAAAATCAGGTATATGGATGTATGTCTTTATCATCAATTCAATTCCATTGATCTATATCTGCTTTTTTTTTTTTTGTAGCAATACCATGCTGTTTTTATTACTATAGCTCTGTAGTATAATTTGAGTTTGGGGATGGTAATACCTCCAGCAGTTCTTTTAAAACTCAGGATTTTAAAAAAAAAAAATCTATCCTGGAATTTCGTGTGAACATGTGTTTCCATATGAAGCTGATAACTGTTCTTCCAAGATCTGTGAAGAATTGTATTGGAATTTAATGGGGATTGCAAAGCTTATGTAACAAACCAGTATCTGATCTGACTTAAGGCCCACTCCACAAGGTGGAACCCATAGCCAATACAGCTTGAGTGAACAAGAAACCTGAAACTAGGTAGCCCAGAGACCTGAGGTAAAGCCACATACTACTGTTCTACTAAAAGGACATGGCAATAAAATAACTCTAAATGACATTCTGCATACTCATATATCAGCTCCTTACTCAGCCATCATCAGAAAAGCCTCCTCCTGCAGCTAATGGGAACAAACACAGAGACCGACAGCCAGACAATATAGAGAGTGAGAAACCTTAGCATAGTGAGCCCAAAATGGGATGTCCTTAGCAATTCCTTCTCCTCGGGGCTTAGGGAACCCTGTGGAAGTGGAGCCAGAGGGCATGGTGGACACCAAGGAAGCAAGTTTCTCTAAATTAACCAGATCAATGCGCAAATGAACTCACAGAGACTGGGGAGACAGGCACACAGCCTGCTCAGGTCTGCACCAGATGGGGTCCTAGAGCTGAAAGTAGAAGTGGACACACGTCCCCATCCTAACCTAGGGCATCATCCTACTCTTCAGGGTAGGATACGTGCCTGCAGGATGGCCAACAGAAAATGAACTGGATGAACTTGATGGTGTCTTTGGAGGTTCTTTGTCTCATCATACTGTGTCAGGATTTTTTTTTAACCTTATTTTTTATTTTAATTATATATTTTCTCTCTCTCTCTCTCTTTTACCCTGCAGGTCCTTTGCATGCACACACACACACACACACACACACCACACAAACATACATATGGCTTTCAGCTTAGTGTTTTTTATGGGATTTCTGAGTGTGAGACTGAGTAGGTCTCTGCATCTATATCTGTTTCTTGTGCCTTTCCTTGAGTTCTTTTTCTTCTGTTTCTTTTGCCCTATTCTGAAGTGTTAGTTTTTCTTTATCTTATTATATTTTATTTTATTATCATATCCTAGAAGCCTGTTTGTTTTGTAATGAGAGACAGAAACAGAACAGATCTGGATGGGAGGGGAGGTATGGAGAAATTGGAAGAAGGGGAAGGAGGGGAAACAATTATCTGAGTATGATAAATTATGTAAAAGAAATCTATTTTCAATGAAAGGGGGCAGAGGAAGTGCACAGGAATGGTGGGACTCTCACCAGTGATGTTAGTCAGAATGCACAAAATGGTTTACAAAGCTAGCTGCAGTGGCACATGCCTGTGATCCCAGCACTTGGGGAGGCAGAGGCAGGCAGATCTCTGTGAGTTCAAGGCTAGCCTGGCCTATAGATCGAGTCCAGGTCATCCAAGGCTACACTGAGAAACCCCATCTCAGAAAAAAAAAAAAGTTTATAAAGCCCTAGGCCACATTCTTAGCCCATGAAGCCAGCCAACGTGCACAGAATGGTTTAGAGAGCCTCCTCCGCCTCCTTAGCTTGTCCTATCCCCTCTTCTGCACATTTCCTCTTAGACATTCCTCCAACTCCATATATCCTTGGTCTCAGAGCCTAGATCCTTGCTAGAGCCCTGCCTGGAATGTGCTCCCCAGACCCTCAGAATGGCTTCCTGGTTTTCTGCAAATCTTTGCTGGAACACCACTCATGAGCCCTCACTCTCTTCACACCATGTAAACCCCTACCTTCTCAAGCCACTCCTTAAATGCTTTCCCTGGCTGGTTTCCCTCCATCTTCTCCCACTGACCTCTTGGTGTTTATTGTGCAGCACACACACACCCAGCCTCCCAGGAAGAGCAGTTTGGGGGAGGAATTTGGGTTACTTTACTTACCCCAAGCTCCAGTGCCTAGAAGAGGGTTTGACATACTGGGGCCCCCAGGAAATATTTGCTAAATGGGAGCACATTACCGTTCCCATGGCTTTCTCCATCTTGCTGGAATAGAGATAGTGCCTCCTGGGCAGAGAGGACCATCTTGGGAATGTAGACAGAGCAGGCTCACCATATGGAGGGCTGAGCACCTCCAGGTGAGATGCCCAAGGGTGAGAGCGGATGAGCCACCCCAACACCAGCGACTTATCCTCTGGGGGTGCTGTCATCAGAGGACTATGCTTGGAGGAGCAGGGATGGGAAGAGATATTCACAGGACCTGGGGGTGTCGCTGTTCACTTCTGGACCCTCATGCGAATGCCAGTGACTAGCATGGAAGAGCTGTCCAGCAGGCATCTTCTGAGTGGCATCACTAATAAACAAAGGACTGAATGAATGTGCCCCCTAAGCAGCTACAAAGTAGTATTCTAGGTCAGCATATGGTGCCAAGTGGCATTTGACTAAAACCCTCTGAAACCTGGAGCCAAGAGAAAGCCTGCCATTCGAGGTCACTGACTAAAACAATATGTTCCCTCTAGAGACTTTCCTTCATTTCCACAAATAGATCAAACAGCCCCAGTCTTGGCCCTTTAGACTGCTCACAGGCATTAAGAATCCTGTTCTCTGAGACAGCCCTAGGAAATACTGATCTCATAAGCAGTGATCGAAGAGGCCCACAGTGTCATGTTCATTTCCTATCTCAGGGTTTTCGTCTTTGAAGTGTCTTCTCCTGGAGATACACTCCTAACTTTGTGCATGGCTTGCTCCTTGTCAACCCACGCCTTTCTCCAATGTCTTCCCCCACCTTCTCCTACCCACAACCCCAGAAGACATTTTCCCTGACACTTGTGGTTCATGCGCCTGACCTGTTAGGGTCACTCTCTGGCCATTCTGATCTTCATCACCTTCACATACTTGTGAAGCTGAACTTGGAACTGATTTATGATCAGAGTGCCCATAGGATGTCTGCCCCACAGAGGCCATGACAATTGACACTTGGTTGGTGACCCTCTTTCAACACTCTGGAATGACTTGATATGTGCTTAAAAAAAAAAAAAAAAAAAAAAAGACAGGTCCCTGAGAAGACTCTTCTATTTCCAGAAAAGACTAGAGAGAATGTGTGGTCTTCACTGCACAGAACAATGTTGGTGAAGTGAAGGATAAGGATAAGGCCAGGAATCAGAGGCCACTGGAGCCAGCTGTTTCCTCAGAACGATCCCTCAATTCAGCACCAATATGCCCCTTCAGTCTCCTTTCTCCTACAGCCCCCTGCTCCCTTTGCCCCATTTTCACATCAGTCACATGTCAATGCGACTGATAGCTATGGGTTGCCTTTTCTGGGGTGTGCAAGGGGTCAGTCTGCTTTCCCAGGCTGCATACAGAGAAGACTTGTCCCAGAAAGCAGGAAGGAGATTGCCTTTTGTGAAGCAAGGGGAGGAGGAGAAAGAGAAGGAAGAAGAAGAAAGGGAAGAGGAGGGAAAGGGGGACCAACTTGAATATACGAAAATAGCACCCATGGTGGTCTGTGGTTCATGATGAAGTTCTCTCCTGGTCTCCACATCTCTCATGTGACTTTTCTTTTATCATTTCATCACAGAGGGCCCAACTGAGTCTTCAGTGAGTACAACTAATGGAGCAGACTGCCTATATGGCATAAGAGATACCATGGAATCTGATGTATCTGAGGGATGGACACAGGAGTCAGGGTAGCCAAAGGCATGGAGAAGTGGGAGAATGTGAGATGGAGGAGAGGAAGGGAGAGGAGGAGAGGGGTGGGAAGGAAGAGGAGAGGAGAGGAGAGGAGAGGAGAGGAGAGGAGAGGAGAGGAGAGGAGAGGAGAGGAGAGGTGAGGTGAGGAGAGGAGAGGTCAGCATCAGTGAGATGGCTTGGAACTGGAAGCCATCCATCCCTCTGGGTCTTTAGTCCATTTCCTTTTGGCAGCTGATAGCTGTATAATGCACAGCTTCTGAAAAACCTTCTGGGATTTGCTGAAGTGCCTGTGATCCTTCAAAGGGCAGTGGTCATGTGCACTTTTAGCTAGTGGGTCCAGGGCACATTTTTCTTTAGGCTGTCCTCCATTTCGACTGCCCCAAAGCCCCTACACAGCCCCTAAAAAGCAGGCCACTCTCTCCCACATGACAGAGACCCCCCCGAACAGAATGACCTGACTGGATACTCAACTCAAACGGGACTCCTGAGAGACCCGGCTGGGCCCCCTGCTCACTCACTCTCCTAGCAGATTCTCTTTTGTAGAACACCGACTCTAGGCTTCTTCAACTCTTCAAGGGAGAAGTGTGCTAAGACGTGAAAAGGCCAGAATGAAAAAAAAAAAAAAAAAAAAAAAAGTAAATAAATTTCCAAAAAATAGGGGGTTGTGGGGAGCATGGAGCTATAAAAAAAGTGCGGCTATAAACAAGCCTGCCCGTGCTGCCATGAAGGCAGTTAAGCGCCCGGTGGGCCTGGCGTGAGACCTCTTGTGCTTCTCTGAGGAGCAAGGGGGCAGCTGACCACTTGTCCGCAGGATGCGTTTTGATAACTTCCAGAAATGAGAGGGTGTTTTATGGGAAGGTAATTGGGCATAATTCCCTTCATGACTTAAGAGTCCACAGGCAGCCTCTGCAGCTGGCCCTTATTTGGAGCCATCAACGGCAAAAGCTATTTTCATGGCCAATTTATTAAAGACTCCATGTTTTTTTTTTCTTTTTTTTTTCTTTTTTTTTTTTTGAGGAGACATCCCAAACACAAAAAGGGCTATATTTATTGATATGTTTAAAATATAGGTTTTTAGCTGGATTCCTTAGCCCTTAAAAACAAAGTAAGGAGATAGACAGATACAATTATGTTCTGACTGGTTTCCGCCAGCCTTGCCCAATGGGAGCGTTTGTATATAGTTCTCAGTGTGCTGAAATCTGCTTAGAAAAGCAACAAGTCTTTTGTTCTGCTGACAACAGTTATTACAATTAATTCATTTTGTGAGTGGTACTTGCGCTGAGTGACAAGGTGTTATTTTACCTCAGTAAAAGTTAAAGCGCTAATACCTATGTGCGCAATAACATCTTATGCTTGCTGTCGCTCAAGGCAGGAGAAAAGGCCGGCTCTGTGCTGCCAGTGCCGGTAGCCGCCCTCCCTACACCCTTCTTGTTGCTGGAAGGGCTGTGCTACCTCTTTCACTCAAAGTTTCCACTCTGAGAACTCACTCAGTCCTCCTGAGACCTTCAGCCATGGCCTGAGGTCCAAAGGAAACATGGCTTGGAGAGGACTGGATGTCTAGGTAGTCAGTGGCATGATCTAGCAGGAGATGGGTAGCAAGCCCTATTTCTTAGCTAGCTAGTGTTTATCTAAATGTGTGTTTGGCTGGCAGGCCCGAAACTCATTATCCCTGAGCACGGGGATCTCTCAGCCTCGGACCTCGACGTACTTAGAGTGGCTGGTTCTTTGCTGGAGAGGTTTCCGGTGTGAAGGGTGAAAAAGCCTCCCTGGTCCTTACCAAAATTGGATGCCAGGCCTACCACCCAATGCTTCCAGATACGGCCAAATGTCCCCTAGGGAAGAAAATTCCTTTTCTTACTCTTGGGAGTCACTGTCTCATGTAGCACCCTGTTTGAAGATGTCTGAAGAATCCCTCTCTCATCCTGGTTGTGGCTGGAGTAATCTGAGAAGGCTGGCTACACCACCTAATCCAGAGGCAGAGCAGAGGGGAATGGCAAGTCATAGATCCCAAAGGCAGGGATCCCAAATGACGATGGCCCTCTGATGGCATCTAAAGTCCATGTTAAAACGAATAGCATAGAAGACCTAGGGACCTCAGCAAAAGATAAGAGCCAAGGAATCCACTTCACAGGCCGTTTTCATTGATAATGACCAAGAAAGGGATCTTTCTAGTCTGGAGTCTTCTAACCTCAACAGAGTCTTCAAAATTTGTAATACAACAAATACCACAGCACAAAGATATGTTGAGCAAGTTGGGCCTGAGAATACAGACCTATAATCCCAGCTATTGAGTAGGCTGGGGCAGGAGAATTGTAGCATCTAGGCTTGCTTGGTCTAAGGAACGAATTCAAGGCTGTTCTGTGCAACCAAGTGCAATCATGTCTCAAAATAAAAATAAAAGAGTAAAATAGGGCTGGAGATATGTGTGAGCACATCCTATATGGGCCAAGAAAATGGATTCAGTCCCCAGTACTGGAACAGGATGGTGGGGGAGGGGAGGAGTGGCGGGGAGGAGAGGGGGAGGACTAGAACAAACCTGGTTTGGGCTCATCATCAAACATTTTCAGTAATTATACACTGTGGTTCCATCAGTTCTGGTTATCAAGTTCTGGTTCTGAGTGCTCAGTGGCTGGTTTCTGGGGTAGGTGTACCTCCTGGTTGCTGCATATTCCTGTTGACTGGCCTTCACTTCCTTACACAGTTACCAAACACGCTCACCCAGTACATGTTTTAAAATGGTGTAAGGACATCCCTGTTCTGAATGGATAACCTCAGGAGGGACCTAGAAAAGTGTTTTCCTGAATAAGAAGAGGTGAGGCTGTGAGGTCAGAGAAGGCAGAGCCCATGCTCCTGTGACCTGTCCTCACACTGCCTCCCCTACAGAGCAGTCCTGTCATCCTGGCTAAGTCCTTCATCCTGCAGCCTGCATCCTGCCCCCTTGGCTGACGAACCAGCACCTCTCTGTGTTAAGACTGCGGGCCTGTGGTCTCTGCGGTCCCCCCACCCTCCCCAAGCATGGCTGAAACCTGCCAGCCAGCTCATCCCATCATCATGCCCATCTCCACAGAACCGGGCCCCTCTGAACAGCCACGCTGGAAGGCCACTGACAAGGAGCCCTAGAAATCCTCCTCCCAACTTCTTTTTATTAGCAGTATTTATCACCTTCTCAAAATCAATTGCACATTTTAAATTAAAACAAATGATGTTTTCTAGACGATTCAATACTTGCATCTTTGCCTTCAAACAATTAAAAAGTTTAATGTGAAAAAACAAAACAAAACAAAACCACCTGTCTTTGCCCCTATCAATTGCACTGTAATACAATTCGATATTTAATAAATACAGTCCCTATCACGTGGAATAGCGTCATAAAAATGCATACAATTTCATGGTATCTGAGATCCTGAGGTGGGAAAGTAGCTTCCTCACCTATCCCTACCCCCACAGCCCCTGAGCCCCTCTCTCGACTCTTCTTCCCCAACCGGAAGCTGTTTATTCCCAGTAAGTCTAAAAACAAGAGCTTATATATTTAATGATCTTAAAAGCAAAACGCTACCCACTGTCTGCACAATTGCCATTTTATCTCCCTAAACTTCTCCGGCTTGACGTTTTTAAAAGGGCAAAAGCAGAAAACCCTTCTATAATACCTAATTTGTACATCTGCGGTTTCCCTCCGACTAGCACAGCACCATATGTTTTTAATTATCGTAATAGCCCTAAAGAACCTGTTCGGTGGGAAACACATATGATCCTTTTATTACTGGTTTGCAATTTCAACAGTTTTAACTGGCTGGACAGGAGGAATGGGCTCAAAGGCCTAAGATCCCACCCACAGCGGGGACCTCCTTCCCCTGCTTGACAGAGGTAATTGGGTACATGTGAAGTGGCTCTGTGGGGCCTTACAGACATAAGCTGGGATCTCCCTGTGACACTGGGTTCGGGGCAGAGGCTGACAGCCTGAGAATAAGGTTGATAAATATTATCCCAGCTTGACCTCTGCTGCTGTCATCGCCCTTGGGGGCTGGGCAGGCAGCAGCACCAGCCAGGAGGGCTTGCCGGTGATCTAGGCCACCCACTCTCTACCCCACAGCCCCCTGGGGGAACCACTGCTGGGTTAGGGGTCAGATTTCCTTGAGATCCAGTTGCTTCAGGATAGGGGGAGTGTGAGGTTTTACCTTTTTCTCTGGGGAATGACTGGACATATAGTCAGAATATGCGTTGACTGTGAAGGGGGCTTGACTGTGAACGGAGCTGGAGAATCTGAGGTCAAAATATAAGGAGAGATGTGGGCACTGAGGCTAGCTCAAGCCCTGTTGCTCCCAAGCACCATCCTGCCCTGCTAAGTCTCTGTATGAAAATTCTTAGGTTGTGTTTGGGGTCTGAATTGCTGCCTAGAATGGTTCTCTCCTTTCCTGGGAACTACAGTCACAGGTTGGCAGAAATGGCTGTTTTTATTTATTGGTCACTTTAGTTTTGATACACGCAGGGGAGCATTGAAGGGAACAACTACAGGGCACAGCTGCGCAGGGGTTGTCTTGGCCTGAGTTGCTGGGGATTTGGGGTAAAACAGAGAGCAGAATCTCTGAGCTCCCCTGAATAACAGGATGACACCTCCCTTGTTTTTGTTTTGTTTTTTTGTTTTGTTGTGTGTGTAAAAGGTGTAATTTGCATTATCATCGGTAAGGGGCTGATAATATAAATTAACCTTGGCTCATAGTGAGGAATTTTAATTTTGAATTTTCTGAGACATCGTTCCCTACCTAACAGAGCCTTGGCCTTGAACCCTTGATCCTCTTTCAGCCTCCCCTGACCCCTGCCCAGGATTGAGATTACAGGCCTGTGCTACTTCACCTGGATTTATGGTGAGTGTGTATTATTTTAACTTCGACTTGGAGTGTTAAATAACTCAAAGGGCCAGGGCTTTTTGTTAAGTTCCAACAGGAAGATGGCAGGAGATTGTCATCTTCACCATAACAAAGATGCTTCAATCGCGTATTTAAGGAAGGGAATGACATCCTGGGTTAGAAACGATTTCCCAGTAGTATGTAGTTCAGCTACCATGAGGGAAGTGGATGTTTTCCCCTGGGTACCCACATGCCAGGGGTATGTTCACTTAGCCACTCTCTTTTCTATTTCTTCCTGATTTTCACACATCCCAAGGTGACAATATGCATTACTTTAATCTGTGTGTTTGTTCTTGGCCACTGTTTATGGAAGATACACTTTTAAAAATTAGAGCTGGGTTGAGTAGGGATATACCTGTGAGCTCACCAATCAGTAGGCAGAGGCAGGAGGATTGCCAAGCTCTAGACCAGTTTAAGTTACTTTTTGGGATCCTGTCTCAAAAAAAAAAAAAAATTAGCAGAAGCTTGGCAGTATAGCCCAGTGGTTTAGCCCTTGCCTGGTTAACGTTCAGTTCTGGCTGTCCAGTGAACCGCTGCTGCTGGTGGGCTCTAGGGTTGACATCTGGTTCACGCACCTCAGGGAATGACTCTCTACTTGCCCCACGTCCTGCAAGCGGTGACCAGGCCAAGGTCCCACAGAACCAATGGGAAGGTTGTGGCTTCAGCTGTGAGGCATTTTCAGGACTCAACTGGCCTGATTGCTCTTGGCCTCCATTTTCTCATTCACAAAATGGGTTGTGCCATCTAATGAGGTGATGAGGCTGTCTATGCAGGGGTGGCTGGAAACTCTGAAATTACTGAAGAACTGGCTGGCTTCAAGTCCTGTGTAACAAGACCTGCCAATAGTGTGTGTGTGTGCTTGTGTGTGTGTGTGTGTGTTTGTGTGTGAGAGTGAGTGTGTGCATGTGTGGGTGGGGGGTACCTGGGAGTACCTGTCTGACTTGGTGTTAGAATCTGGGAGCAAGTCTTGGCCCAGAGAGAGTCTCCCGTGCCCCACCTCCAGCCCCATCCTCCTCCTGATTTCTGAGTTCCCTCCTTGGCCATTACCCAGGCACCTGCATTCATTTGACCTGCACCTTGAAGCCAGAGAGTGAGAATCTCAACCTCCGTGGAGCTGACTCCTTGAGTGACCCCAGAAGACCCAGAGGAAGGCCTCTGGCCAGTCAAAGAAGGGGAACAGGGCTGCACATCCCCCACCGGACAGGGGCTGTGCTTGGCCTTTGGCAAAGCAGGACCAGATGGCCACCCTCATTCGAGATGTCAGCGGTGACCTCGAGAGTCAACACATAGCAAGTACATCTTAATCAGAGTGAGTCCTTCCTGTCCTGGACAAGGCGATTGCACCAACCCGCCCCTCAAGGAAACATGACCTTCTTAATCACAGCCTGCTGGAGGGCTCTGCCTGGCCCTGAAACCAGCAGGGGCCATCTCTACCCCTGCCTGCCACAAAGGCAGGCTATCTCTGTGACCCAGTAGAGTCTGGGCCCCTCCCAGAAAAGGAGCCTCCAAATTTCCACCCCGAATAATAACTCACATTACTCGGATCCCATCTGCACCAGGGAAGGCAGAGCAGGGAGAGAGCATAAAACACAAAGTTCCCACAGACAACATCTGTCTTAGTGCAAACAATGGACCATTATCTTGTAAATAATTCTGATTAAGCTGCAGCATTTCCTCCTGAAACTGGCTGCTGGGGAGCAGAGTGGGGAAGAGGGCGCAGCTGGAGTGGCAGGCCTCGCCCACCAGGTGCTGGGCTGCGGAACCTCACCTGACCCTATAGCTCCCCACATCCTCACCGAGATTGGCTAAGTGTCTCTTTTCTGGCCCTGTCAGACCACAGACACCTACTGCCTGCCACCCAGGCAGCTTTTCTGTATTCCCTGCTCTCCCTTCCTCCCTCCCCCCTCCTCTCTCTCTTCTCCTCTCCCCTTTTCTCTAGTTCCTCTATGGCTTTCGCTTTGCTCCCTTCTGCCCAGCTCCAAGGGAAGGCTGGGCTGCTCAACAGGATGGGAATGGTACCCAGTCTGAGAACATAACATTTGCAAGTCTCAAACATTTTTAATGCTCTCTTTCTGATCCCTCTTCCCACCCCTACGGTTCCATTATGCCTAGCCCCATATCACAGTGCCTCTCCCACCTGTGTCTTCCAGGAAAGTAAGGTCAACTCCTCCATCAGTGCTTTTTTGCCCACCTCAGGCAGCATCTCCTACTGAAATGGAGACTGTGCAGAGCCACCCCAGTGTTATGGGACCTTAGTCCTTAATCTGTGTAAGGGCATTTATTCCCAAAGGCCTCCAACAAAATACCTTCTTACGCTTTAAAATTAAACTGTGGCCCTGAGTGTGGTTTAGAAAGGATAGATGCTTCAAGCCCAAAGTTATCGTGTAAATCAGATCCACCCAGCAGCCACCCTGTTCCCACTGCCTGACCACCAGAGACAGCACAGTTGTTTTCCTAAGTCCTGACACTATTAGCAAACAGGAAAACAACTCAATTAGCACCAACACGGATGTGTCTGTGAGTCCCAGGGATGGTCTCATGGGGCCAGATCTCCAGATGTGCTCAGTCCAGGTGTGAGGGATCCCACCCAGCTGGGTGTACAGGCAGAGGACTTCAAATAGTGAGTGCAGTGGGCAAGAATGGGGTGCCCAGGCCTCCCCACTCCACAGCACCATGGCAGGTTTATATGGTACTCTGCCTGGGGCATGCTTGCTAATGGAAGTCCTAAAATGACAGAGATGAGGATGACTTGTCTCTCAGTTATGTATATTTATTATCATTTTATTCTCTTAAAGGTGGCCAAGTTTCCCCATAGATGGATGTTATAACCAAGGGTTACGAGCTGGTGCTGCCAAGACATTCAAGAAGCTAAGGACGGGAAGAACAGAGAGGTCCCAGGAAGGGAAGGGTATGACTGGAACTCTGTGCCCCACCCATGCACGGCCGACTGTCAATGCCACCACCACTGCTCCAGAACACTGGCTCTGTATGTTGGGTGGAAGTGGCAGGCCATGGGACATGTATGTCCAACGGGGACACACTGGTTCAGCAGGTTGATAAATTACAAAATAGAAATTATAATTTCTGTATATTTCTTAGGAACCTTTAACAATCTTTAAATAACTCAAGCCCGCTTGTAAACTTAAGGGATTGAAACAGAAAAACTCCATGAAGACTCAGCCTTTTCTCCCATTTTGAAGAATCTAACAACCCAGCTGAGTGGACTCCCTTTTGCTTTTCTGTGGTGAATGTCTTCTGGGATTAAGTGAGAAACTCTTAGGTGATCTTCTAATGATTTAGGAGAAATTCTTCCAAGGCCTGGTATGTCCCATGACCTAGAGTAGTAAATGCCTTTGCCCAAGCTTGAGTCCTATAAATTGACAGGTTTGTGGAAGTACCAGCTCGGCCTAAGGGCCATCTGGTGAGTATCATGAGGACTGTAATGCTTGCTGGGTGTAGGGTATCATCTAAAGATCAAGGCCATGGGAGGCCATGAAAGACATAGAGTTGGAGACCAAAGACCCAGAGAAATGACACCCAAAAGGAGACATGAGTTACTTGGAGCTTCTTGGAGCTTTTGACAGATGCTTGGTCAGCTGACCCCAGATTGACTTTGCGACTCTGGTAAACTTGCCCCTAAGCTGAAACGCTGGGTATATCTCAGCATTTAAAATCTGCAGTTCACTTCCTACCAGGAACCACAAAATTAATTCATTTGCACTCATCCTTGGCTCTGGCAGGTCTGTTATGGTCTACAATAAAACCAGAAGGGTGAAAGAAAAAAAAAAAAAAACTTTCCCAGGTCTGCTATGGAGGCGACCCTCTCAGGAACACCACTCTCAATTTCTTCCTGTATCAACTATTTGCATCCAGGTGATCTAAAGATCTGCTTTGGGGTGATCCTAACCATGTCACCAAAGGAATCTGAAACGACTGAAGAAATTACGGGCCCTTTCCTTAAGAGGAAAGAGCTCATTGGAGTGTGGACTCTTAATTACCCAACTGCAGAGGCCACTGTGCCACCCAGCCAAGCAACCCCCCAGCCCCTCTTCAGGTAGACTTTCTTAGTGGTTAGCCCCAGACCTCCTCCCAGGACAGACCAACCATTGGGCTCAAAACTGAAAAGCAATTTGTCTGTCATATAAAAAGCAACAATTTGGTAAATCTGTTGCAATTTGCCTTCCCAGATTGGTTGTCTTTCTCCTTTTATATGAATAACTAAGAACATCTTATTTAAATCCCACAACAACAGAAATTCAAGGAAGGAAAGTAGCCTTGTGGCCACATTTGCACTAAATGGGTGTGTCTGGTCAGCACAGAGAGTAGGAAAGACAAGGGAACCAGCCAGCATCCATGCACTCAAATGACTATTCTTGATAATACAGATTTAATAATTTTGCAGAGTTCCCTGACTTGGGCCTTGGAATGGGCTAAGGCTCTGCTCATTTCGGGGACACTATCATCAGTGTGCACCTGTGTATTTAATCACTGAGAAGTTTCTCTGAGAAAAACAGACATAGGCGTGTGCTAATCTGGCCCCAAATTTAGATTTGCTCCTTTACCCAGCATCAAAATTTCATTGAAGTATATATGCATACTTCCAAAAATGTGTGAACAGAGACATGAGTAAGCAGCTTTTCTACAAATCTCCTCGCCTTTCTTGGCTTCGTGCATCTAGACACTTTCTTGTTCCTCTGTCCCACAGATGGGCACTCCTTGGGGTCTCTCATGAACCACAAAGCAGAGAGCCACCCATGCTTGGAAAAAAATCTAGGCTATAAGGATAAAGGTAGATCCAAAGGGGGTTATGTGTGCTTGCCCCAGGTCTAAATCCCATGTGGGGCTGGATGGGTCAGGCGGAGAGTTTGGGAGTGGCAAACCAACCAACCAGAAGCAGAATTACCGGCCTCCATGCAGAGCTGTGAAATGAAGTTGACTCAGTGTCCCAGAGGCCTGGGTCTAAGTGGCTCCCTTTGCAGGCAGCAGACAGGATGCTCCCAAGAACATTCAACTGGTGAGATGGGAGTTGCTTGTTACCCAGAGGTGGCGGTGAGGAGGGGGAAGTGGGCGGGGACAGGAAGAACAGTATAAGGCTTGATGAGGTGGGTGTCCCAAAATGAGGGGGAGGGGGATCCAGGGAGGCTGGGGCTGGGTTCATAAAAATGGGAGAATTGGAATCCATGGAGGTCTCTTGTAAGCTACATCAGTTACCACTGGGGAGCGACTCAGGAAATACCCTGCTTCTGAAGAGGAAATGCTACCAAGCCTTCTTGCTTAGAGACCCCATGAGAGGAACTGGGCTCTGAAAGGAGGAAGACAGAACAGCACATGCCTGGATATGTGGCTCAGGGGAGCCCTCCCAGCTGTCAGTGTTGGGGGTGGAAGATAAGGGATATTTCTGTGCCTCCTTCCGCCCTTACTTCATATGCCCTCCTGCCCCTCCTTAGCTCTGGCCCATCAGGCTGCAATAGGTCCCCTCAGATGCCTTTCCCAAACTACAGTGATCGACCTGGCAGGTGTGGTGGTATCTGCAGTTTCAAGGAGAGTTTCAAGGAAATGGTTTTAAATGATGGGCAAAGCTGGGGATGATGTGCTCAGCCTAGGGGTGGGGGCCACATCAGGAGAAGGTGTAAGTGAAACACCCTCTTATGCTCCATTTCTCTCAGGACAGTTCCCCAGAGTCCAGAGCCCTCAGAGAAGAAGATGGAGGTCTTCCTGTGTTGGCTTTGTGCCAGTTCAGCCTGCACCCTGTGGAGCCGGCATTGTGGCTTGGTTGTGGCCATGTGGACCTGGGAGGGGAGAGTAAGTACCCTTCTTCACCTCCACTAGCCATTTGGGGATTGCCCTTTTTGTCCACTGGAACCCACAGTGTGACCTCAGTGCTACCTGCAGGAATCTAGAAAATGCCCCTGGTCCAGAGTACTGGACACTGGGAAGGTTAGAAATCTCCAAGACCTCTCTTTCCCACTGGGCCTCTTCTCACATCTTCTTGGCTCTGATCTTACTTTCTGTCCCTCTGTCCCTTCCTCTAGATAGAGACTCCCTGATGCTGTGCTGTGACCTTAGGGGTCAAGATAATGAATGGTTATTCTGAGAAATACTGGGTGGACTGTTTCCTGTAGTTGGGGGTGACACCTTTGTCCTGTCACCAAGACCAAGATTGAGGACAATGTCCTAAAGCACATTTCTTGCCTTCCACCCCCGCGTTGGGCACTCCATTTGAAGATGTACGTAATTCCTGGACCTTTGGATTCTATAACCTGTCCCCCATAGGACAGTTAGTGTGTGCAAAATTGGGAGGTGTGTAGAGCATACTGAAGCTAGGAAGCTTGAAAGGCGAGGACCCGAAATCCCAGCTCACGGGACAATGAAACCAGGCAATGCAAAAACACAAGTCCTTCCCTTTTTGCTTCTCTTCCCTTGATGAGCCATGGTGGGACAAGAATACGCCTGAAACAACAAACAGAGGCAATGGCCAAAACATCTAAGTGGGATGGAAATGTCCCCAAACATCCCTAACCCGTCCAAGACTGTCTGTCACAGCATGGAGGAACCCGTGGTCCACTGGGGGAGGGACCTTTCCACTTTTGACTCTGGGTACAATGGCCTGTGGAGTCTGTGCCTTTGATCTCCTCTCCAGGGGTCCTACAATTCAGAAACCTGCCTGAAGCACGAGTAGAGAGAGATGGGCATGTGTCACTGTGCTCTCTGGTGCTCACTATAGTCGTCTCACCAAAGCAGAGAAGCCGCTTGCCTCTTTGCCTGTTTGTAAATTGTTGCTTGTAAAAGGGCCATCTGAAGATGAATGGGAAGTTGAGGAGCCTGTTCCCCAAAATGTCCTGCTGAGGCTCCCCGCTGAGAGAAGAATGTGAGGGGTGAAGGGGTGTTGTGGTATGAATTAACATAATGACTCAAAACTGCACTAATGTTTCACAGCTTTTTTTTTATTAGCAATACCAAGATAACTTATTGAAGCATTTTTAGTATTGTTTTACATTCCATTCATAAATGACCTAACTTGTAACTCAGCATACAGCACACGGAAAGATAGAGTTTGACACTTATGCAGAAAACTACAATTATGATAACTTACATGCCTTCATTACCAGGAACACCTTAATATATTGTCTAATTATTTCAACAACAGTCTATTCCAAAGCACAGGATAACCCGGTACACGTTTACACATTTCGCTCCGATCGCCGTTTTTAAGTTGTGAATGTCAGAGTGCTGTTCAATGGGCCTTTACTGTCACCTGTTCCTGGTTTATACGACGACCTGACACAATATTAAACTAGCAATATTTCTGCTTAAATACTATGGAGAAAGGTAATTACTGCACTTTTCTGTATTCTTCTAAAGTGTTACAAAATACATGACAATCAGACACAAGAAAGGAATGCTGACGAGACTATCATGGGGCCCAGCCCTGTGAGCCCAGGTTTGCTGGTCGGACACAAGCACTTGCTCCAGCCAGGTTTTCATTGATCCAGGAACCCGCCTCCCACCCCAGGATCTGTCAGTTGGGACCTGTGAATCTCCTTTCTCACTCAGGTTGCTAAGCATTTGCATCCATGACTATCAGGGAAACATCTGGGCGGGGGCAACATTTTCAACCTCCCTGACTCTACGCAGACTGCAGGCTGGTGTGCTGTGTGTGCACACATACCTGTGCCAGTTGGAATTATTTACTCAAAACATGTATGTATGTGCGTACATTCTTCTGTTGACTTTGCACGGTTAACAAGCTGCAGATAAACCACGAAGGAGCACGAACAGACAAGGGGAAGTCCAGACAGATCGACTAGGACATGGGGTGTCACTTACCTGAAAGAAAATGTGTAGATTTATTAATCCAGAAACTGTTTGGGGCTAGAGGCTCTTGAAAGCAAGGGCAGGGCCAGAGTCCCTATTGTTTAATAGAAGGATGACAATAGAGTGGTATTTATAAAATTTGGTCTTTCTGTCTCTGGCGAAAGCAAGAATAGGCTATGTGATTATAGCAGGCAGGCAATTAGGTATAGAGGTATTGTTGATCAGCACTAAGAAATAGGACATAATTGCTACCTTATTTGAAACCTGGGCTTTGTACAAAACATCTGAAAAAAAGAGAGAGACAGACAGACAGAAAGAGAGAAGCAAGCAAGCCATATGAGTCCTTCTGCAGCTGACCTATGACCTGAGTCTGGAGAGACTGTGCTGTCATTTCCAAGCAGCACTGCTATTCAGCAAACTAAGGAAGCTGAGGTCAAAGCTTTCGCCCAGGCATCCTGTACCCATGGCACACACTAGCAGGGCTGCACAGCTCCCACTTGAGATGGAAGACGACGAAGAGCTTGGATTCTACCAGGATGCTCCTGTTCTGACAGCACTCTTCCTCAGCTCCCCTCCCCACTCCCAATCTTCACTCATTCTCAAAGGGTAGAAGTATACAGATTTTTTTTAAAGAAAAACACTTGGCTGCGATTCCTTGGTTTTGTGCAATCCTTAAAGAAATATGGACGCAGCCACCAAGATGAACTCTACCAGACTTTTCTCCAGCTTCGGAGGCAATGTTGATTCAGACAGTAGCTTTTCGGAGCCAAAACGATGCAGCAAAAGGCAAGAAACATAAACAAGGCTAAATGTCACCAGTGTTTGCCGACTCACAGACACCATCCATTTGTTTGTTCTGAAATGACGAGTGGACCATTTGGCAAACACAATGGCATCCCCACAACAGTTCTGTCATCCTGCCGTGCAAACGACATCACACCAGTCCCATTCCCTTTGATTTAAAAAGAGGGAAGGAGAGGAAAAGAACACTGTGAGATTTGAAGGAAAGAGCTGTCATCGGACCGGCTGTCTCTTTGTCAGTCATGGCACCCACAACACAGCTCTGGGTGAGGGCAGAGAAGAGCCTCCCCGGAGTGTCAGAAGGGCCTACCTACAGGATGTCACCTATGACTGGCCCCACCAGTCAGGGACAGACCCTCTAACCAGCTGTGAGGGAGTCAGCAGGGCCTGGCAAGCACAATGAGGTGATGATGTCTAGGAACTTACGAAGCTCTGTCAAATGGTCCTTCCTACTGGGAAAACTATGCCAGGGAGTGGGGTGGACCACAAAGGTTGGCACAAATCCAGAACTGGTCAGATTGGGCAAGGACAAGAGGGGAGTGCAGTGCCTTATCCAGCCTCTGAGGACAGTTTCTGGCTTCTTTGGCTTTCGGGCAGGTGAAGCATCACAGCACTGAATAGGGCAGCAGGGCACCCTCAGTTCTCTCCACTCCCTGGCTACTTGCCTTCCCTGGGGTTGGCTGGATTTTGTCTGGGCACCCACACACTTTGCAAAATGGAACTTTGTTGTTATTGTCCTACTGCAACCTACTGGATTCAGGCCTATAGCACGTATCAACAGCCACTGGCAATGCGGCACAAGCCATGCCGAGGCGTCTGCATGCCATATATTTGGCACTCGTGGTGCTTCATATACCAGCAGTGGGTGCCGCGCTGGCTAATTTTATGTCAACAGGCTAGAGCCATCTGCGAGGAGGGAACCCAAATTGAGAAAATGTCTCCATAAGATCTGGCTGGAGGCAAGCCTGTAGAGAATTTTCTTAATTGTTGATTAATTAAGGGCTCAAGCCATGGAGGGCGGCAGCACCTCTGGGTGAGTGGTCCTGGGTCCTATAAAGTAGCAGGCCAAACAAGCCAACCAGTGGGCAGCACCCCTCCATGGCCTCTGCATCAGCTCTTGCCTCCAGGTTCCTGCCCTGTTTTAAGTTCCTGCCCTGACTTCCTTCAGGGATGGGTTGTTACCTGGAAGCGTAAGCTGAAATAATCACTTTCCTCCCCTTTGTTGCTTTGATGATGGTGTTTCATCACAGCAGTAGAAACCCTAACAAGAATAGGTGTCTTGGGGTTCTTTGCCTGACCACAGACCTTAGCCAGTTCTTGAAGAGAGAAGAGAGAGAGGAAAAAAAAAAGACAAGTAGACAGGACTTATTTCTTACCCCCCTTAGCATTTGCTTTACATCTGGAGCTGAACTGAGCTAAAACAGAAATAGCATGGCTACACTGTGCTGTTGACATCACAAAGCTGCCAGTGTCATCTTTCAAGATAACTTTCCTGTGAACTGACTGTGGAATGGGGCAGGAAGAAACGAAAACTTCCCATCACACTGATGAAAAGTAAGACTGGTGCCATCTTAGTGCTAAAGGGATGAGGGTAACTTAAAGGTTTGGGGATGTGCCATTGCTTCTTTGCACCTTCAGGTGGACAATCATCTGAGCTGGGGGCATCTGCCCCAAGCTCTTAGGTGTCTGTCATCTTAATTCCTTCCTGTACTTCTTCCTGTACTTCTCTCTACTGTACTTCTCATTTTGTTAAACTAAGCCACAGATGTTCTACCCCTTTTTATGGTGTTGTGAGGGGATAGGAAAGCATACCTTTCTGGAAGTACACACCACACACACACACACAGAGAGAGAGAGAGAGAGAGAGAGAGAGAGAGAGAGAGAGAGAACCCTGTGGATGGTCTATTTAGCAGATGGAGTCCTGCATTGGCTGGTTAGAGTCCTGCTTGCATCATATCTCTATGCATTGGAACAGTGGGAGGCAGGCATCTCCATCTCTTCTTCTGGAAATAACCAAGAGCACATCCCTCTTTACACTAGAGGGCCACAAGTTCTAGCCTGTCCCTTGCTTTGATTCATAAAGTTTTACTGGCACACAGTCATACTGTTCATAGCTTATTTAGTGCTACCCAGCAGAACAGAATCAAAATAAGAGAGTTTGTAAGCTGAAAATGGTTACCCTCTGGCCCTTCAGAAAGTTTATGTTGAGCTTTGGCTCTAGGCTGTGCAGCTGAAAAAGTGGTAGATGTTTCAGACTGTCAGTGTGCAAAGAAATCATGGTGGGACAGCAGTCACCTTTTGAGATAGTCTAGTTGGGTTGTTGGGTTTCATCACATCACATCATATTTTAGAACACATGATGTAATGAGGTTTTGGTGCCACCACCTTGGTGATGGAAGATAGGCCCCCCTTCTTTCATCCTGTCAAAAGGCAGAGGGCCTTCATTCCACAGTTTGGGTTGGGGCGGTTTTGCAACTTGCTGAGAATAAGGCATTGGGAATACTGGAGCTATTCCTGTTGAAACTATGCTTTCCCGCTGGCTTCTTCCCATCCATAGGGGGATCACATGGCCTGACAGCCACTGCACATCAACATGCTGATGGATCCTCCACCACCCTTGAGTGGTGACAATCCCAGCACAGAGCTAAGGGTAAAGAAATTGTGCCTCCCCCTGCCCTTAACCTGACAAGAGTTGTATATCGTCAGTACTAGCCCTGAGTACTCAGGAAAAATGACAGAGAAAACCATGTTTGAGAAAGCTAACAATTCCAGACAGCTCTGGCTGGTCGCCTCAGTTTCAAAAAGCAAGGGATAAGGGTAACTTGGTTGATCCCCACACACATAATCCCTGGGATGAAGTGGGGTCTTCAGCGTTTCTTCGGGTCTCAGAGCACCCTCCAGGTGCTCTGCAGTCTGTGTGTATGCCAAGCTTGTGCCTCTCACACTCTCCTGGATCTCTCAGCAACATTTCCGCAGTAGCTCCTCAGGCTGGACAAGGAGCTTGTCCGCCCTGCCTGCTAGTAGAGAGACACAGCTCTAGCCCTCACTGGCCACCTACTTAAATGCTGATGTCAATGAATCCACTGCAAAGCCAAGGTCAGATCCACTCTAATAACACAAAGGACATATCTCTGGTGGCACCTCTTTACCCTTCTTACGATGTACAACAGAATAAAGGGAGTACAGGACAGGCCTGGATCCTCACAGTCACCTCCAAAAGCTAAAGTTTTGGCTAGAGTAGGATGTCATGTAACAAGATCAGACCAGTGGGGCCTGACTCTTTCTAAAAGCGACTTAATAACTGTCCTCTAACTGATTCAGAGACAACTCAGGAACTCCCACAGGATCATCTCTAACAAGCCCTTGACAAACTGACATCCCAGCCCCTAAGCAAGGTTCTCTTGAATGTTACCATCTTGCCTTCTACATGGGCTGTGCTTTGGGACTCTCCTCACCCAACAGGATGGTGTGGCCTCTCCATCAGCTTGCTCTCTCTGCTGCGCCCAAGTCAGAATGTATTAGCTATAAATGGCTGGTGCACACTGGCCAGGACCTCAGATCCAAACGCCCAGGGGGTTAGGACTAAAGTTCTGAAAGTTAGGAAGCGTCAGTACAGTAATTAACATATCACCTGGGTATACAACTTTCAACACACATTCCTAGGTACAACAGGAGAGAAGATGTATTCTCTGACTTGCTGGTGGGTACAAGAGGAGTTCCTGAGTTCTGTAGGGGTCTACATGACCCAGGCAAAGTTTTTACAAATTGTTTTTCAGGTACTTTTACATTGTAAGAGAAGAGAGTTCTTCCTCATAGAGAAGGACTTTCTTCTAGGGGCATCCAGGCGGGATTCTAGGCTTACTGAACAGATGAAATGAGGCTCTAAACTCTGAGATAAGGAATCTCAAAATAAGGCATTGGTTTGGCAAAGCCCAGCTCTGGGAGGAAGACTAGCTGTTGATTGGATAGACCTGTTTGCAAAGTCACATCTACTCTAAGCAGGGCAGAGAACAGATAAAGGTTGGGGATATTTTATGCCCTGTGCCTTGAAGCCAGTGGTGGTCTGGAACTTACAGTACACAGACTGTTCCACATCAAGAGAGGAAACTAGACTGAGGAAAGGAAAGTTGCATTTGTTTCCCTCTGAAATATCAATTCATAACCAGGATGACAGCTGCTTTTCTGGGCTCTAGGACACCACCACGTCCAGCAAAGATATGAGATTTATAATCAATTATGCTCAGTATGATGCTTGGGGACCAGAAGACAAGGAAGAGCCATCCCACCTGCTACCAAATCACAGCGGGCGGAGGCTTCTAGAAGAAATGTGACCAAACAAAATGTTGAAGTGACGCTCCCTGAAAATAGAGAGCCAGTGTCCAGAGTGAGGTTTGGAATTTTAGGGCATGAGGAGCTGTATCTTTGGCTGGGGAAACCACCAGGAAGCCTTCCTCCCTCACTGGTCCAAGTGTGTCCATACCTTTCAATACAGAGGGACAATGGCTTGCATCCCAGAGTCTGTGGCCTAAGGACTCACAAGTTGACTGAAGAGTTTTGTTTTGTTTTGTTTTGTTTTTGCATATACCATGAAAATATTAGGTGAACTCTGTGATATTTGGGGAGGGGATCAGGAACTCCTGCCAGCTCTGTATAAATCTCGGGAGACCAGCACCTCCCTTCCCCATGTTGCCTCCTCCGCCCACTGCCTGATGCAAAAGGACATCACTGGACAAGCTTCCTCAAGGCACGAAGCCTTTCTTCCATACTGATAGGAAGATGGGAAAATTAATGGGGGTAATGTGAGCTCATTTCAATAATAATGAGCTCATGCACATGCCAGGTTTTGATCTTTTCTGATTCGTGGATTCCTGGCAGGAACCATGGTCCTATGTAGGTAATTGAAAGAACTGAAAATAAACTTAAAAAAAAAAAAACAAAAAAAAACAAAAAACAAACCTCAAACAACAACAACAAAAATACTACTAATAATTATAAAACCACTCCAACCAAACTTAAAACAAATGAGAGAAAAAGACTTAAATATCATTCTCTTCAGAAGGAAGGGGGGATATTGGACAGACATAAATCCCTTCTCTTCTTCTTTTAAATATTGTTTTTAACAGCTTCAAGAGTAATGAATCGCACATGGCTAAAAATAGATCCGGGGTACTGGCTAATGGGACCGTGTGAATCATTCAGTATAAAGAACCATCAATATTTTTTTTTGAGCTGTCATAAATCCATTTAGTGATTTTTGACAATTCAAAAAGATATTTCTGACTGCTTGATCCACTTCTTAGTGAATTAGGGAATGACAGAAAAACAAAAAGAAATTTATCGACTTAGAAAAACAGCCTAGCTTCATGATTTCCGCTCTGTGCTGAAGGGATTGGGATGCGAGGTTTAGAAATGCTCCCTTGTGCCCACCGTTCCCTCCTTTCCTTTCCTCTTTTCCTTCCTTCTATGAAAGAAGGGGGTTGGGAGGGGGGGAAATCTCAGAAATTCATTCACAGAGTAGATGCTGAGTCCCATGCCGCTTGTCTCTAGTGGGCTTTCTGGGCTGGGAGGGCTCAAAGGGACCAATATATTGAGCTGCTTTTTTTTTTTTTTTTTCAGGCTAGACTCCGCATATGAACTGCCGGGTGCCAAGGACGTGCTGGTCATCGTCCCTGCCCATTCCAGTATCCACTTGATCCAACTCAGGACTGGGATTGTGCTTTGAAAGATCTGGAGTTACTATGGGGTAACAATTTCTTGAAGGAGGGAAAGGGGTGCTGATTTACAAGATCAGACAGGCATAAATTCAAGACAAGGTAGGGTCACCACACTGCTGACCAGACTTTACAATGCACGTTTCTTATCAGGACGACGGAGAGACAGGCTGGACGGACAGACACAGACAGAAGGCAACAACAGCAGAAGGCCAAAGTCACAGTAACTGCCATTTGATATGTCCCAGGTGAGTCACAGACACCGCAAAGCCATCTCCTTAAACTGGAGAGAGGACCCCTCGCCACACTGAGTTAATGTGATGATTTTTAGTATCCTCTAAGTCAATAAGAGGAGCTCAGGGAAGCAGATTTGGGTTGGAAAAGCAATGTGCGATTATCTTTAGCCATTTTTTTTTCTCTGAGTGAGTTAAAATACAGGGAAGTTTGCAAGTCGCCACATTGGTTTTTTTTTTTTTTTAATTTCTTAGGAGAATTTTCTTCCCTTCCTCAACTTATAGATGAGAAACGAGGGGAAAGTCCGCACTTTGAGGTACTGTCTCCTTCCCATGCCTTCTGTATAGGCATTGCACAGAAAGTTGGACCCCAAAAGTATGAATTTCAAAACAATGAAACTTGACTTTCATGATTGTCTACACTGTATAAACAGTGCTGGCTTTTTGTTTCTGTTTTTGTTTTTTTTTAAGGTTCAGTTTAAAATTTGCTAATGGGTACATAAACCCATTTTTGTTTTGTTTTGTTTAATGCACAATTTAGCAGTGATGTTTTGGGGGAAATGAACTGAAGGAAGAGGATTCTAAAACTTACCACACAAGTCTGGCCTCTTGATACATCCAGAATTTGCTGTGCTGCTTGCAAGCCCGTTAAAGGCTGCTAAGCCATCGGCGCTGTAGGCCCTGAGGACCGACAGCATGCTCATAGGTTTCTCCAAGCCTGGGGGACCCCGCTCTGGCTTTGGCAGCCCCGCCGAGGGGTCCTGGGGAGGAAGGAGGCCTGGACTGTGCCACTGTTCCTCTGACGCTTGGGCTAAAGGTGAGACCAGTCCCTGGATGGGCTGGGGGGCGCCCGGAGGCAGCAGGCTGTCACCACCCTCATTGCTGCCATCCTTGCTGAGAGCAGATAGTGGCTTGCTCATCATTTCTGGTTCGGTGTCAATCTCGTCCTCGTTGTTTTCTCCCTTAGAGGAGTCCATGTCCTCCGAGGAGGCGATATCTGAGAGGTCATCAGTAGTGTTTTTATTGGTGGTTTCCGGTATCAGAATAGGGGCGTCATCTTCTGGGAGGCTTTTCCCGTCGGGATTCTTGTTGGGGCCGGAGCCAGGGTGCCCTGAGCCGATGATAGTGGGGTAAGCGCCAAACTGTTTGTAGAAGTCAGACGGAAAGGTACAAAAGGCAGGGTCCATGTGGTTGGGCCACTGACCAGTCTTCTGCTCCCCTAGAGTCTCTTTGGCCGGTCCTTGGGCCATCTTCTCAGGGGCAGGGTCTAGAGCGCTGACAGTACTAGAAAGGGCCATCTCTTTGTTTGATTGTATGGAGGGCAGGGCAGAGACTTTGCTGGCCTCCCGCACCTGTTCTTTGCAGTTGGCTGTTACCCCTGTGGGGTGATCTTTGCGTTTTGCTTTGCCTAGGTGGTTGGCCTGGAGGTGAAGGGCCATAAGCTCCATAGACGAAGTGGTGAAAGCGCAGAACAAGCAGCCATGCCAGGCGATGCTGTCTTGCACGGTCACGGAGGAGCCCGGCAGAGCGGTGGCGTCTGGCCGCACAGACAAGTCCAGAGGCTCGTACTGAGATTTCTCAGACTTTCGCTGGGAGCTCTTCCCGCTGGCTTTCTCCTCTCCACCGTCCGAAGTGTGGGCTTTCACGGAATGGGCATCAGATGGGACTTTGTCCTTCGTGTCCTTTTTCTTCAAGGAGCTGAGGACAAAGCTGTCCATGAATGCTTGCAAGGACCCCTGGAAGTTCACACCGTTGCTCACGATATTTTGATATGCCCTTCCGATCTCTGAGAAGTGGGAGCTTTTGCAAGGAAGGTCAGAGCCTTTTAGGGCATCTGAAGACAGCTCTGAGGACATGCCAGTGGCCTGCCCTGAGGGATCTCCAGAGGAGAGCATGCCTGATGTCCACTGCTGAGAGGCAGGGCCACCTCTGAAGTCGATTCCAGGGAGACCCTTAAAAGCCCCCCGCAGGATGTCTGGCCTGATAAACACAGGCGCTCTGCTGGAGGCCTCGTCCTTGTGCTCTTGGTTCGGGGGCTGTCCTGACAGTGGCCCGGCTCCGTTCTGCCGCTCCCTATGGTGTCGCTCTAGGTGGTACTTCAGGGATGCCGACTGGGTGCCAGCATAGTCACAGTGAGGACACTTGTAGGGTTTCTCACCTGCAAGATATCGATGGAAGAGAAAAACCGAGTGTTTATCTCATTTTTGGAGTGCAGAACAAGGCTAGAAGGATCAACATTTGTTCTTTGAAACAAAGCAGCCCAAACTAATAATTAGCTAGAGAACGACTGTTTTTTAATAGAAGAATAATTTGTGCTCTTAAGCTTTTTTAATGATTTTGTACCATTGGGGACTATTGAGGGATGACATACCATCTACACACAATTAGCTATCTTTTTCTTTATCTAACATGTGAGAACGGCTGTAGATTTAAAGGCTATGATTATGAAAATTAAGCATAATAATTTCGACCACAGTGATCATTAAAAGTAGAAGTTTAAAGAGACGGAGTATGTAACAAATGAGTGGCTGCGAATATTTTGTGTATACAAGAGTGCTAGAATTTGTTTAAATTATACACATGGAAACCATTTTTAAACCTAAAAATTCTATGGCACTGTTACGCAAGACTGAAATGAATGATTTAAGCCTTGCTCCACAGTAAATCATGGATATAATTAGCAAATGGCATTCCGCACAAGCAATTCATCATTATTTGGAGGGCACCATTCCAGACGGGCTCTGGATCTACAGACCTACTGCATTGTCTCTAAATAAAGAACTATAAATACCGATTCTATAAAATATTAATATCATTACAGTGCACTGTGATGGCGGGATGTAAAGACATATTGTTAAGATGAAAAGCAGCCGATAAAACTTAAGAGAAAAAGGAGTAATAAAAAGGCACAGAGTATATTTAGTTTCTGGATCTGAAATTAACATTATCTACTGGTCTTTGTCAAGCCTAAAATTTGTACTAATGGCAATCCTGATGCTGAGGTAGAGCACTGTGTAATTTACCTGTAATGGGTGCTTTCTGGAAGACCAAAATAGCTTTAAAGTGTGTTTTGGAACATATAAGATTATTTTCATGAATTAAATATTTATTTGAATCCAACACCCAACTTCTATTGTTCTTTGTGTGATAGAGAGAGTCTCTTAACAGACAACTTACATGGAGGGTAAAGGAGGAGGTAAATGAATGTGGATTTAAACACATTCTAAGAATTTGCTAGCAATCCTAGGTCTTTTCTAGACTTGTACCCAGAAAGCTCTGGGGAAGACAGAGAATGCAATGATAGCTTTTAGCTTATAGTTCTCTGTAAAAATCTACAGTGGCTTCTCCTAAGAATCTCTCTCTCTCTCTCTCTCTGTCTCTCTTTCATATACACACACACACACACACACACACACGTAAGCCCAGCTTATTCTGTGTTCTACTGTCAAACATCTAGGAAAACTAGGCAAACCATGGTGGGGGAGTTCTCTGAAGACATTTCATTGCATCTAGTCTTGGGACCATCACACAGTGACTCCCCACCCTCAGTTCAGAGGGTGTCCAGGGGCTCATTTGGAACAGGTGCTGAGCAGGGGACACCACTGTGCCATCTGTGAACTGTGTGCTTGGCCGAAGAGACACTTCACCTGCCACATTCAAATGTGTACCAGGAGCTCGTAAGGCACAAGCAGCTGCGGCCTCCCCGGGGACTTCTGTGCCCTTTTGGTCTACCTTTTTCCCCACAGCTGTCTTGGTTACATCAAAACTGTAAGCATGGGGCTAGAGAGATGCCTCAGCAGTTAGAGAGCAGTGACTGCTCTCCCACGGTATCTGGGTTAGGTTCCCAGTGTCCGCATGGTGGCTTGCTGTCATTTATAACTCCAGTCCCAGGTGCTCCGGTGCTCTCTTCTGGCCTCTGTGGGCACTGCATGCAACGTGGTGCTCAGATACACGTGCAGGCAAACATACTCATATATGTAAAATAACAATAATCTTTAAAAAAAAATACTGTAGACATAAAGAGGCAGACTTTACAAAGACCATCTCCTACTTCGAGAGTCAGGTACCCCTGAAGCGCTGTTGTGTGGTAGAGCTTCCCTGAGAAACACCTCCAAGGAGAGAGCGTGGCATAGCTTTGCATGGAAGACAAGCTAGACCCTATAAGGTATATGGAGAGTCTGAAATAGAGACTGGGCACCCCATGCTTCTCGGTGCTCCACTGGACATGGGATCCTATCTTTGGATCTTGCCTGTGAGGTTTTAGGGCCTCATCCTTATTCTCAACTCACATCAAGTGTTACACTAAGCCTCAGAGACCCGTGTGTGTGTGTGTGTGTGTGTGTGTGTGTGTGCCTATCTAGAAATGTGCCGTTACATGAATGCATGCATGAATGATCACCCTGAACACCCTAGCTTGCCCTGGAACCTGAGTCAAGAAGTAAGGTTCACACCCCTTCCTTTACTCACTAATCTTGGGAAAGACATTACACATGCACAGTGCCACACACACAGCTAAGACAGCATCTCTAAACTTCAGAAGAGGCCCTGGCTTGCCCCAGTCCCAGGAAAGAGAAAGCGCTGCTGGAAACCAGAACGGGCCACTTAAGTGCTAGAGTCTCACTGGGCCTGAGACTAAAGAGCTTCCTCTTGGATTTCCTTTTCTTTTTGGTTTACTGTTATTACCTTTAAGTGCGCGTGCGTGAGTATATGTCCGCACACGCATGTGAGTGCAGCACCCTAGGAGGCCAGAGGCCTAGAATCCCCTGAAAATGGAATTCCAGACTGTGGTGAGCTGTCATGTGGAATCGAAAACCCAGGTCCTCTGAAATAGCAGCAAGCACTCTTAACCACTTGGCCATCTCTCTAACCCCTTCCTCTGGGATGCTCATGGGTTGTTTTGGCTGTACAGATTCAGAAAGCTCTCTGCCTGCCCGCCCTTGCCCCCTTATGGTGCTGTCTCTTGCTACTCTGTGCATCTCTATCATCTGACTGAGTCCTAAAGGGCTTTTGCTTTGGTGGGCACTTCCTGCCTCCCCACCAAGTAAGTACTTCAGAGTGAAGATGACAAAAACCTTATAGAAAAGAAGAAAGCCTCTTGATTTAAGTTTTGTTCATAGTTCCTAAGTGGTTTGAAAACCCTTAGCCCCAATCCTCTGATGTGCTGGTTTCTTTTCTGCTTCCTGGGCTTGCAGCGAGGACAGACCTAGGAGACGGCAGTGACGTGTCATGGGGAGGGCTTGAGAACCTTGGGCTTTATGTCCCCACTGGGCGCATCCCAGCTGTTCCCATCATTTCCCCAAAGGACGCATTTGGGCGTGCTCAGGAGGCAAACGTTGCACAACACTGGCCTGGATGAGGTTGGGTAAGAAATGACAAGGAAAACCATATCAGCAAGTTTAGCAGCTTGGAGGAATGGTAAAGGTCCCTTTTTCGTTTAGCCAGAAAACAAATGCTGAGTCCACCTATACTGAACTGCTTCACCGTCAAAGCAACTGCATCATTCTTCCAGCCTAGCACTCCGGGCTGGCGGTGATGAGACCCGGGCTGCAGACATGACCAGAATTCTACAAGAAGCCAGGCGGTGGGTTTGCCCGGTTTCTCCCAAGTCTGACTCTGTTGGAGACTTGAAAGGTCATTCCCTGTGCAGCTGGGTGGCACAGGTCAGCTGTTAGACCCTGTCAGCAGCTCTGTCTAGTTGAATGATTGGACACTTAAGCCAGAGAATGAGTCTAACTCTCCTCGGGGATCCCTCAGACTGCCCCAGGCTTTCCTGGGGGTTGAGCCCCCCAGTCACGTCCATGATGTTTGGGAGTCCTCAGTCCTTGATCTGCTTGTTGTAGCATCTACAAGGTTGAGTGCCTCCTGAGCAAGTCACAGGGACATAGGAAACAGTGTGTGTGTGTGTGTGTGTGTGTGTGTGTGTGTGTGTGTGTGTGTGTGAAGGCTTCTCGTGGGGACCAGTATCCACTCAAATTTAACTCCCCAAGAGAGCCTGAAACTCTGTTTTTCTAAGAGGATTCTCCTATCCAGATGCTCGCATATCTACCTTCATTTAAACAGTAGCACCTCACTTTAGAACTTCAGACACTCAGGGGGCCACGCCACTGTGGCTTAGAGAATGGGTCTAGAACAGGAAGCTAGTTCAAACTTGTGCCTTAGTACAAGGATGCCCAAGATTAGGTTGTCCACCCACTGCGGGGGAAAGGAAAGAGCATTAATGACCCTCTCACAATATTTTTAAAGGAATACAATGTAGGTACAATATATTTCTAGAAAAGAGAGTTCGGCTAGAAAAGACATCATACATACATACATACACACACATATATATTTAAATTAATCAATTCATCACTTTGGTGGATTAATGGACATATCAGAGACATCTTAAAATTCAGACAACTTCTCACCAGTATGTAGCATGAAATATGTATTCAATTTGGGGACCTTCCTGATAGCTTCCTCCTAATCATCAAACTGTGAGCTTTTAGAAATATGTGACCAGGTGGTAGCTTAATCACTTCTTTGTACTTATTTTTCTATGGTCATATTTAAATTTTTTTAATTCAAGGTCTCTCCATGTTGTCCGCACTGGCCTTGAACTCATGACATGCTGGCTTCATCCCCTCAGTGCTAGAATGACAGGTGTGCACAACTACACCCACAACAGTGATATCTTTTCTTTTTCTCAACAACTGCTTTGCACCTGGGAGTTCCAAAGGAACTCTTAGCTTCTGAACAATTTTAATATTATTCAGAGCAAGCTTCCAATAGCACCTCTCCAAAATAATAAACAAATAAACACATACATATTTGCAGGTTCGTAGTGCTTTCTTTGGAAGCCCCTTTTTATTCTTTCAAGAAGTTACTTGCGGGTCTGACTTTTTTTTTTTTTTTTTTTTTTTTTTGCTAAATATCTTAAAGCGTTTCCACTTTTAAATTGAGTAACGGAAGATTCTCCAGTATTGCAACCTCTTTCAGATATTTATTTAGTCTTCTTACATGTCTTTACTTAGTTAATACCAGGAGAGATAAATGCGGCGGTGCCTTTGCAGCGAAGCTTCAGTACATTAATATAAATTGTACACTAATTCCCCCAAAGCATACATACGTTGTAAACCTGAAGACTTTTCACACAGCTGCTTATTGCTAAACACTGCCTTGTCCAGAAGGGGACAATCTGTGTCTCTAATTGCTGTCACTGAAGCCGAGATTCATTATGTGACTTTCCCATTAAAATGTGAGCATTAATTTGTATAATGAAATATCACCCACTGCAGTGTTCATTAGCCATGCCCTACTGTATACGCCACATTGTTAGCTACCTAGAAACTGTAGTTAATTTCACTAATGGATATTTCCCTACTTAGTGTTTGCTGGAAAATTTATACTGTAACATTACCTCTTAAACTTTTAAGGAAATTTAAATTCAATCAATTATTTTCCACAAAAGTTTGGGATGTCATTAAAGGCAGGAAGAGCAGGCATGAGGGATGACAGAGGAACAAAATGGGCTTTTAGTTTGTCTTAGAGATAGAAAGACGGCATTTTAGTTCCAAACAAGGAGAGGGAGATGTCTCTCTCCTTTCGGAGATACTGTTTCTCTTTCCTATCAAGGCTCAGATGGCTGTTCTAGGGTGAAGGAAGACAGCAGACACTCCCCTGGTGGGGGAGGAGATAGAAAGAGCACACCCCTCTAATCCAACTTGTTCTGGGACAGGTGTTCAGGAAATGTTGTATGTGTGCGGTATGTTACATCAGCTCGCTAGCTCATGCAGCCAAAGGAAGATGAAGGCCACTGGCATCCATAGCAGGCGGGTGGGACTCAAGACGCCACTGGGAGGGGAGAGAGGTTTCCATCATGGCGTCCTGTGAGAAGATGATCATATCTACCAGAAGTTGTCTTGTCCTGCAACTTTTTCCAGAGCTTTGAGCCCCAGAAGAGCCTACAGTGGCCATTTCCCTGCCGCACACTTCCGTATGCTCACTGCATGGGTGGAGAAACTGAAGCGCATGGCTCAAGGAGGCCTGGGCTGCGTGCAATCTGAGTTAGGGGCAACGGAGAGGCTGAATGTATTGGACTTGCCAGTTAGGTTACTTGGAGGTGGCATCCACACCCCTGATGAGCACGGGCCACTTCCTGCTCTCCTGCAGGCTGTGGTGTAGACACACGCTATCAAAGAAATGCCATAGTAATTTCCTAAAGCAAGCATGAAATTCAAGCAGTGAGCAGTATCAATACAGATCAGTGAGCCAAGGGAGAGCTTCAAACTCTGGTAGCTCAAGAAAATAGCCCAGTTTAGCTTAGTGGCTTCAGGGTGAGAGCACTGAGTCCCTTGAGCCTCAGTTTCCCTTCCTGCAACAGGGTGGTGGAAGGAAACAGGTCGCCAGCATTCTGGGAGACTCAGTAGCGAAGTGGCGTGCAGAGCTTAGCCATACATACATGGGACGCTCAGAGAGTGTACCAGCTAGTAGCTGTCCTGCTGCACAGACAGCCCAGTAACCCAACAAGGTGACTCCCAGATGGCCCTCCTATTCCAGTAGACATAACACCCTTTGAGGGTCACAAGGGAGAGATCTCCCACTGTTGTTTGAGGTTCTGTGTGAAAGGGAAACCTCATGCCTCATGACAAAGGATGTTGCTGAGGGCAAGGGCAGGTCCTCCCTGTACCACCGCCAGCCAGTCTCAGCTGCTGTGTCACAGAAGCATCTCCCGGGGGGGGGGCAGCAGTGTTAGCAGGTGTGACCCAGAGACAGGAGCCTAGGCCGTCTGACCACATCCGAGGGCCTCTCCGTAGCCACCCAGGGCTTCCTCATGCCCGAGCATCCCTGGGAAGAGGTCCCTACTTAAGCATGAGGACCAGTGTGCACAGCGCATCACCACCAGATTAATAAACCACCCACATAATAATTTGAGAGGGGAAAGGAACTAATGAGATTTATTTTTAATTAGTTGCTGAACTTTAGGGCCTCCAAGTTTTCACAAGTGAGGTTGTTGATTACATTTCTCTGTAATGGTTGTTGCTGCGGCCACAGTGATTTGGTCTGGATCCACATGTAGGGAAGTCAGGAATGTGAAGCCTACTTGTTGGTCTGCAGCCCACAGAGCATGGGATGATGTGCCCATCACTCTCTGGGGTGGAAGGGACCGTTAGTGGCAAACCACACCTCAGCCTCTCAAGGACCCTTCGGCACCCACCTGCCTCCAGCACATGAAAAAGGTATACGTGACCCCTCTAGTAGCCCTCTGGAACCCACTTTCCCAAGTTGTGTTAGGGAAGGATGCATAAGAGAGAAGGAAGAGAGTCCATGTGCACATGGCCAGCAATAAGATGGTTAGTGGACCTCAGGGCATCCACGTCTCCTGTTGCACGTTAGGACTCAAGGCCAGCAGATGCATCAGCAACCACTAATGCTGCACGTTCTTTTGCCCAGGTGCTGGAATGCCCACATGTTTGGTTAAGGATTATTCTGGGTGTGTCCCTGACAGTTTCTGGATATTTAACCCGGACCCAGTAAAGAAATTGCTCTTTCTAGTGGGTGGGGGTCAATCCATTGAAGGAGGCCAAGAATTACTCTCTCTGCCTGTCTGTCTGTCTCTGAGCTGGAGTATCCATCTGTCTCCAGCATCTGAGTCAGACTCCAATGCGTGTGTACAATGTTGGCTCTCCTGAGTCTCTGGATAACCAACTGCAGATCTTGTGACATTCCAGACTCTGCAATAACATGTGCCAATTTTCTATTGATCACATGCACTGCACGCAGTACTGTATCCCTTAATGATGGAGACATGTTCTGACAGATACACCATCAGTCCACTTCATCTCCATGAGAACATCACGTGAGTGCACTTACACAGAACTGTTTGGTAATAGGCCCATCCCTTGATAGGTTCTCCGTGAAACCAAGAGACATGGGAGACACGAGGTCCACAGAACTGCTGTCTGTAATAGCTGAGGCTCAGTGGTAGAGCATTAGAGCTACCACGCATGAGTACCTAGCATGCATGAGTCCTAAGTTCAACCCCCACTACTAGGGGAAAAGAAAGCAGTCCTGATCCTGACTTCATATGCTACTGGTAGACAATGCAGTGAGTCAGTTTACACTTCCAGTGCCATTTAAAAAAAAAAAAAGTGCTCAGTGTTGTGATGTCCCTGGCTGACAGTAATTTCCAGGTCCCTTATAATCTTTTTTCCTTAGGCAAGGTCCCACAGTATAACTCAGGCTGGCCTGGAAGTTGGCTCACCTGAGACTCATGACAATGCCTCAGCCTCTCCACTATAACCAGCCACCATCACATGCCGCCACTCACAGAAAGCTAGTATGCAGTGGATGGCCATACAGATTTCTTCTGTTTGTCTTGAGAACTCTGTCTGAGTCATGCCCCTTCCTGCCTGTGCTGTCTGGCTCTGAATTCAAATCATAGCCCTTGAGCCATAGAAGGGAAATTGCCATCAAGTCTTAACCAGCCCAGGGTGATATACCCCAGAGAGGAAATACCCTGATTCCCCCTCCCCCCACTTTCGGTGTCAAGGATCCTGCATTACCAGGAGACAGACTAGGGGTCAAGAAGAATCTCTGGGGCTAGGTGAGTGATGCTAGGGACTCCAGAGAGCCTGACCGTACCTCTCACCAACCCCCACCACTCTGTCTGAAGCTGGGGTGGGGGTGGGCCATAGAAATGTCCTAGCTACCTGCAGGCTCTCCTCAGCCCCCAGATGTTCAGAGCCGTCTGAATGCTGCTTCTACTCAGCGCCTCTCTAATAAACAGGTGTTGGGAGAAGAAGAGCAGTAATTAAGTTAATGCAGTGGAGAAAAGAAAGGAAAATGGTTTTTATCAGTCGATGTCACACGATCAAGACTTCTAATAAAGATGGAGTGGGGTAGAAAAATACAGAGAATGGTCCCTTGTAGAGCCAAACCAATTAAACCGTATCCATTACGCTTTGGATTTTTAAATGCCCTCATATGCATCCCTTACAGGAGGACTTTAAGGAGGATTTGGAAGTGAATACTCTTCTTTCATGGCCTGCTGTCCTCCGGCCGGCCGTGCCATTTAAAAGCACGGACACCCAAGGGCAAAGCGAAAGGCAATTCACCCCAGTTCAACCACTTGAGCCCCACATGAAGTCATGTATTAACAGATAACTTGGGTTTGATTTTTTTTTCTTTAATTACGTGTGTCATCTAAGCTTTCACATTGCAGTGATGGGTGTTTACCTCAGTGATTTCTAACATGTAACACTTTCTCTTCTATTCAGACACACAAGTGTAAGCGCTTTTCAACTTCTTTGTTCTTAGATAAAAAGAAAATTGATCTTTATCTGGTTTCCATCCTGCTTTTTTTTTTTTTAAAGCCAGCAAATGCTGCTTCCGGGGGTGGGGTAGGAGAAATGTGATGTTTCCATGGCTTCTTTCATTTTCTCCCTATGGAGGAAGTTTCTGGAATGCTGCTGCTGCTGGCCCTGTCTTGCCTGTATCCAAGTCATAAACTTTAGAAGTCTGTGGTACAGAAGCCAGGGGAAAGAGACAGCTGTGTCTCGGGGTTAAAGCCCGCACCATCCGCCTGCTTCCATGACGTCCACCAGACTCACAGAGGTGGTAGTCCATGTCTCCTCGCCTGACAACAGGTGGGGACAGACCCTGGAGGCCACGCTCATCTCCACATTTCCCGGCACCAGGAGCCCTTGCTTTCTGACACCCCTCCGTGCAAACTGTATCCTCCACCCTCAGGAACCCACCTCTCCCCAGCAAACCAGCCCAGGGCTGTATGTTCAAGACAACTAAAGTCCGTCACAAGCTAGTCCTGGTCTGGTGTCCATTCCCTGAGGCACGGTGGGCCAGCAGTGGGGCCCCACAGAGAGCTTTCATATCTTGAAAATCCCAAACCACCACCACAATTTAAGGGGTGTCCTCCAACCTGGGGAGGAAGACGAATATCTTGATATAACTTGAGAAAGCAGGGTGTCTGAGGTAACTCCCAAGAAGCCCGGCTACTTCCCCTAATGAACATCCTACTTCATGTATTCAAGAATTTTTTTTTCCCCCGAGAGCCAGGCTCTGTTGCCTTCCTTGGGACACTGCTGGATAGACAGACAGTAGCCTCTGCTCTCCTGGAACTCAAGGAGAGAGACAATTACAAAATGCAAATGCTTGAGTATGCCAGATGGGGTGGGAGCTGTGGAGAAAAGCAAATCAAAGAAAGGAAGGGAAGTTGAGCAAGAAGCAGGAGATGCAGTGATCAAAGCTCAGTGGCCTCCTCTTCTCTTCGGGAAGGCTAGTCCCCAGGAATGGAGTGCTTGTAGCCATGCTATGGTGTCTGATGGACACTCACGTCTCCTAAACAAGGGATGGCATTCCCTATGGCCTTGACGCTTCCATGCCATGTTATGTAGAGCAGGAGTACAAATACTCCAGCATTTGTTCTGTCATCAAGCCTCTCATGTAAATTCAGCGTGTCCCTATAGCTAGGGAGATGGCTCAGCCAGTAAATGCACTTGCTGCCAAGTCTGAGTTCAATTCCTGAGAACCACATGGTTCTCAGGACCAACTCCAGTAAGTTGTCCTCTGACTTCCTGCCACATGCATCCTGTGGTGTGCACATGAATGCACACACACACACACACAGAGAGAGAGAGAGAGAGAGAGAGAGAGAGAGAGAGAGAGGTGAACACAAGAAAAAGAATTTCAGCATGCCTCCCACATGTGTGTAAGATATTCTTGGAGGGACAAATGGCCACCCTACAAAGTCTGAGTTTCTGCAAAACAAGGCTCTTCCTCAACATGTTCCACTCATGACCAAAATCAAGCAGGGGGTATAAGCATCGTTGATAGGGAAAGTGAGAGGTAGCCTCCTATTCCCGAGCTAAGTCCCCGGAAGCACCGGGAAGGGGAACATTTGAGGTGAAGGTCCTACAGCAGGGACAGGCATGCCACACTGCAGAGACAGGGAAGCAACAAAGACTCTGAGAATGGGGAGCAGTGAAAGATGGGCTCAGGAGTGAAGCAGGTCAGCAGATCTGATTGCAGCAAGGGCGTTTGGGGACACCAATGGGACACACAGCACGGTCTTAAAAGGCCCCTCCATTACGGTTTGGCTGTGACTGTCCCCTACAGTCTCGGGCGTTTGAACACTTGATCCCCACCTGATGGTCTTGTTCTGGAATGAATTGCAGAACCTTTGGGACGCAGGGCTTGGCTGGCTGATATGGGGATGGACCTGGCTGGAGCACTCTGCTTCTTGCCTGCTGCGGTGGGGGGGGGAGCTCTCCCAACCTCCACAGAATTGTCAAGTAGCGTGACTTCCATTCCAGCAGAGGCTTTGCCCTCTGAACCAGAAGCCAAATCAAGCCTCTCCTCCTTTATGTTTATTCTGTCTTGGCAACGAGGAAAGCAACTAGCATGTGACCTTAGATGACCCCCGAGAAACATGCTCCAAGTCTGGTGGGACCATGCTCACTGCACCCCAGCTGCTCGTGACGAAGTAGCCACCCCTATATTCAGGGTCCCTTGTGGTGCCAGATTTGGGGCATCAGTTAAGAAACCAGTTGGGGGGGGGGGGGTGGGCTCCTCATCTTTTAGATACACACAAGACTCGAATGCGCTTGCTGTTTCTGCCCATCCATGAGCAGAGTTATTGATTCTGTGGGAAATAGAACACAATTATTTTTGAAAATAGATGGCATATTTGTCTATCTTCTGCAGCAGCTCATACTCCAATAGATAAAGTGTCAGGAGAAAAATCAAAGAAAATGGAGGTGTCCATGACTCAGATAGATTTTTTTTTTATATTGGCAATACACAAACAACTAGCAGGAAGGCTAAAAAGAACATTAAAAATGCTGAAGAACAAGTCAGAGATCTAAAAGATGGCCTTGGTGCAAGAAACTAGTGATGTAGGCAAGAGAGATGGCAGAGTGGTCCAGTGGCCATTTTTCTCTGTGTGACTGAGAATGTCTCTAGGTTTCTCCTGGGGCAACACCATGGTGGGCTACCTAACCTCCACACCAGGCAGGAGGACATCTCTACCAGGCCCAAGAATGGGCCTGGAATTCATTCTGGGCCAGAGGCCACTCTGTCTGGTCACTTGGGGAGTCTTCTTACAATGGTTGGTCTACTTTTATTTTGCCACTGACCCCACGGAAAGTGTGGGGCCATCTGACCATGAACGGAATCCACAAGCCAGAGTAAAGGACTTCTTTCTTGACACTGCTTTACTCTACCTGAGTGACGCACAGTGTTGGTGATTCCCACAGCTGTGGACCTGGGCCAGAAACCTCAGCTCTAAGGGGTATCCTCCAGACACCCCGACACACCTTGATCTCTCTCACCTGTGTGTATCCTCAGGTGGACCTTGAGGTGATGGGAAGTCCGGAAAGTCTTCCCACAGTACGGGCAGTCCTTCATGGCCGAGCCCAGGTTTCTGTCCCGAAGCAGCGCCTGCTGCTGGACGCCAGCGGCTCTCCCGGCCTCCTCGCCGATGTCTGCAGCGGATGAGAAACATTCTCACATCACTTCAGCACATGTCAGAAGTTGTTCACACCAAAACTGCTAACACCACACAAAGTTAAACATGTCAATACTACACCTGTCTATTTCATTCTTTGAATCTGACAGAATGCTGACAATTCATGTATTTTCTTGTTATTCTCTTAAATTATTTCATCTTTCCTATCATCATTTTAAGCAGCATATGGTACCTTTATATTGAACTGAATTAAACAAGGGAAGAAACAGCTGTGTCAGCAGCTGGTTTGATTTCTTCTTTTTGCTTGGTTCCTATTAAATATTTTTTTTTCTAAAAGTTTAAAAATGTGGGCACCGGTGGAATTCGATTAATTTGTAATATAGGCTAGCTGGAAAAGTTCACTCTGGGATCGAAATCACATTCTCAGCTTAGCCATTAACAACGGAAGGGAGGGGAGTGTCTCGGCTGACTCCCCGAGACAAGCAGACACACAGCTATTTTGGGACAGGAAAGAAAATTATCCCAAACCGATCCCTGCTTCCTTGTAGAGTTGTACCCATCCCTGACTGGTGGAACTGCATGAAAGGGAGAAGCAAAAGGATGGAAATGCAGTTCCACAATTAGCCCATGATAAACACGCAGTGACACATTCAAAGTCGTGTGCAGAAGCTCAGCTTCCAAACTCCCATAAACTCTGAGCGCTGCATTTAAATCTCCGTGCCGTGACTTGAGAAGTCCCCCCGTAAAGTATCAATACAAATTTTCCATTCTGCTGTTATTTGTTATGTAGCCCAAACCGTTAGAAAGTGGAATAAAATTTACATACGGCTGCCTTTTGCACAGAAATGATAGGACATAATAGTAAATAAGACTGAAAATATCTAGTGTTTTGGGGTTTGGTATTACAGTACCCGGGCATGGCATCATTGCCACAAAGGCGACATCTACAGAGTGGGACAGACCTTGAGCGTCTGTGATTTTGAGAAGGGGAGGCAAGAGACCCTCTCTAGACTCACTTCTCCCCAAGTCTCTGGCCTCCCCTCAGGCTGTCCCACAGAGCAGAGGCTGAAGCCAAGCCCCCAGTCCCAAGCTCCTGAGGGTAGAAAGGCCCCTGCCATGGCTTCCAGCCCACCCTCTAGGCCTTGTGGTAAATCCCACTATGAGAACAAGGGAACCTTCTGAGATAACGAGCAGATCTGTGAGTTCTGCTGAGCTGAGAATAAATAAGATTTGTACCTTCCAAGCGATGGAAAATGCAAATGGCTTTTATTCTGCAACATCCGTTGCTGGTGTTCTCTGCTAACGGCCGAAAGGGACAGACTTATGGACCATGAACGAGATGAAGGCAAACACATTTAATTCTTATTTGGATGTTGGCTCCCGGCGACTGTGAAAGCGCCCTGGCTTGGAACGTCCTTTCTGCATTTGGACCATATGTGAGCAGATCACCACCCCAGAAAAGTACATTGAAGGCCTCCTTCTAATCCGATTCTCTCCAACTCTCTCTGTCACTGTTGGAAGACCCATTTGGAGTGTACAATTACTCGGAGGGCTTTTTTTTTTCTCTAATTTTTACAAATGGGAGGATTAGGTTTATCTGTATCCAGAACTCTTACCCAAAGCCTGTCACCACACTGAACACCAGATTTATAGACATTCCAACAAACACAAGAAGTACCCAAAGATGACTTATGGGTAAGGATGAAAAGCTCAGATAGTGTGGCAAATCTGGGTCACTCAGGCCTCACAGGATGTCTCCTGTGGGTCCTTCACGAACTGCAGGGTGAGTCTACCCAGGATTTTCCTTTTGCTATGGTGCAGAGGGAACCCGGGGCCCTGTGTATGCTAGGTAACCACACCCCGGCTCCTGCTTTCTCTTTTGTTGATTTAAAGATTTCTTTTTGGTTTTTTGATTATATGTATTGTGTGCCTGTACGTACATGTGCGTAAAGGGACCCATAAAGATCAGAAGAGAGCTGGAGTGGGCTGCTGGACGTGGGTGCTGGGAACCAAACTCAGTCCTATGCCAGAGCAGTGTATCGTTTTATCTGCTGATCCACATCTCCAAATCTGTTTTATTTGTTGTTACTGTTTTCCTTCCATTTGTCCTTTCTTTTTTTTTTTCTCTCTTTTTTCTTTTGAGACAGAATTCTACCATGTGTGGCCTTGAACTCATAATCCTCCTTCCTCAGCCTTCTGAGTAATGGGAGGACAGGCCTTGAACTCATAATCCTCCTTCCTCAGCCCTCTGAGTAATGGGAGGACAGGCCTGAACTGCTGCATGACCTCCACCAGAATTTGAACAGCTCAAATATCACCTCCCTGCACCTTCACCTCCCCTAATCTGTAACATCTGCCCATCTGAAATCACCCATGCTTCCTTTTCCTAGGACCTTCAGATCAGTTTAAGAAATGATGAGCTGGATTAAAACTTTGCCAAGTGCTAACTAGAGACAAAACAAGACACCTGATTTAAGTCAGGAGGCCAACAGCCACCTTTTGAAATTATAAGCAGGACTTGAAGGTCAGGCTGGAGTCGAGGAGGCACAGACCTCTGAAGGTAGATTCCTGCAAGCCCTCTTGTCCTATGGCTCACCCTAGCAGCCTCTTCCAGCATGGTCCCATGTGTGAAAGACCAGCCTGGCAGTCGTGGGATAAAAGCTGTGCACATGGTAAGGAAGGACCTATTTCTCCTGAAGCTTCTGGTGTGGACTTCCTCAGAATATTCTAGATAAATATGGAGAGAGCAACACAAGGCTCTTGAAGGCTTTACAGAAGTTGAGATGACCTGTGCCTCGCTATATGTCACTCTAAGTGATGGCCCGTATCTGTTTCTCTTTTATCTTTCTATCGTGGGTATGTGTGGTCCAATAAAAGGAATAAATTTCTAAGATAAACAGCTTTCTTTGCAGATTTAAGAGTTTAATTTTCACTTTACGCAGAAACAGTTTTCTCTGGGAGGGCCAGCGGGGCTATGGCGTTTACTCTTAGACTAATCCTTCTAGAAAAACAAACTCTGAGCCACAATGAAGAGGAATGGTGGGTGGTCCCAGGAAGTGTCCACAGAGGCGGGAAGCCAAGTGCAAGGAAGTCTGGGAATGCTCTGCAATCTCTGCCCAATGCACACACATGGGGCCTTGTGGAGAAATACAGTCCAAACTGGTACTGGGTTGGGTGCTAGTGAGCACATATACACTAAACTGCATTCAACCCCAAGAACCCAGATTTTAGAAGACATGTGGCTCCTGATATCCCCTCTGCTCAGAATATGGAAGTGCCCCTCTGCCTCATTGCTGGGTCCTGTCACTGCTCCTGCCAACTCTCCCCACGCTCCATCACTGCATGAAGGGCAGTGTGTGGCTGCCGACCTCTGAAAGCTGTCACTCCAGAAGCATGACAGAATTGCCTCTGTGGTCATCTGTCAAATGGTTAGTGAGTTTTCAAATGGTTAACATTAAAAAAAAAAGATTTTTAAAATTACATTTATGTATTTATTTTGTAACGAGTATGTGCCCAAAGCATGCCTGTGATGGTTAGAGCACAATACTGATGATGTAGTTTCTCCCTTCCACCTTGAGGGCCACTGGTATCAAGATCAGGCTGCCAGGCTCTGTGACAAGCACCTTGACCCACTCATCATCTCGATGGCCCTCGTCCTTTATTTCCCTCTCCCTCAACTTCCAGAACTTCTATTCCCTCCTATAAAACACTTTCTCCAAGACAACAAGAAGACAGGCTTGAATTTGCCACCTGGCCCTCCATAATTCGAGGAGGGACAGCCCTGCCTGCTCCCTAACACAACAGCACACCCCTGTTCAGGTTGCATTCTGATGCCATGTATCCAAGAAACTGGTCTGTGAACTCTGTGGTTCATGTGATGCTGCCTTTCTTCATGTCTTTGCCCACACATACCAGGACTTTCAGATCTTTCCTGAGGCAAAACAGAGAGCAACAACAACAAAACTAACACCTTGGAGTATGTCCAGAGGAATGCAGAGTTCCTCTTCAAAACTTAACACCTTCCTTTACGTTCAAAGCTTTAAAGTTAAAAAGCTCTAACAAAGCAATGATAACGCGGGCTGGAGTGATGACTCAGCTGTTAAGAGCACTTATTGCTCTTGCAGAGAATAAGCTCTTGAGTTCAGTTCCCAGCACCCACATCAGACAGCTCATGCCCAGCTGTAACTCCAGCTCTAGGGGATCTAATGCCCTCTTCCGGCCTCCACAGACAACACACACACACACACACACACACACACACACACACACACACACGGCTTACATTCACACAAACACTCCTATAAATTAAATAAAATCTAAAATATTAAGCAATGATCATGTAGTAAAGAGCCTACAGAAGGAAAGTGAGCTTTCTATTTCTGAAAAAAATTTAAAAAATTAATGTATGCAACAAAAGTGGTAGCATGACTATAAGTTTTTCCACAGAGCTCCTGAAACACAGAACTCTTGCAATGGGTCAGAATTAACTTGCTTCTCTAATGTTTTATTAAAGATTACTGATGGCCATATATAGTCATGTTCAACAGCTAAGCAAAATATGGATGGGTAAAAACATGTGCTTAAAAGAAAAGTTTAGTGCTTTATGTTTTACTTATTTATTTTACCAACATCTAGCTCCCTATTGGGTTATTGGGTCTGGGACACATGGTGGGCCCTCTCCACACCAGCAATCCTCCCCATGGCTCCACCACCAACCTAAACTCAGACTGAGCACAACTCAATCTGATGCTGGCTGGCAAAGTAGGGCTTCTGGAATTAGTGAAATAGGTCATTAAAAGACACCACCACCACCCCCCCCCCCCCGATTTAAGAAAAAAAAAATACCAGATACTAGGATTTCAAATCACTTCTCTAATGCAACATTCTGATGAATTCAGTGAAAATGAATGAGCAACAGATGGATTACATTTTCCTTAAGATACACTTGAGCTTTGCACAAGCGCTGTGGGCCAGACGTGTTTCTGCTTTTACCTAGCCCACAGTTCTTTCTCAGTGGTCAGAGAGGGGGTCTGAGGGACTTGCCTGCCTACTGCTAAGCCTGGGCCACCCACTCGTGGGCGTCTCTTCCTTTCTCATCCACTGCTGCTGCACCTCGGGCTGCCTGTTGCTGCTGTGGTTCTGAAGGCTTCCCCCGAATGTGGGCCGTGCCTTAGTTACTTCAATGTCTGCGACCAAAACACTGTTCAGAAGCAACTGAAGAAACAGAAGTTGTTTGTCTCTTGGCTCGAGGTTTCTGAGAATCTCAGTACATCGTGGCAGGGAAGCGCGGTAGAGGTCGTGGTGGTGGGAATGCGTTGTGGAAGCTCCTCCTCTCGGCAGGAGTCAGAACCGGGACCGTACCGGTACTCTCCATCACCTGCTTTCCTAGTGCCTACCTCCTGTAGCCGGGCCCCACCTCCCAAAAGAGTGTCACCGGACTGTGACACAGGGATTCAAGATACGAGCTTATGAGACATTCCAGATTCAAACTGTAACTCTTCGTCTCCAGGTTGGGACCTGTTATTGGGGCTGTGGTGGCAGTGTTTGGGGTCTGCAGAGCTTACCTGAGACAATGCGTTCATTAGGTGTGAGGTGTCCTTTGGACTCTGCACACCCGTTCTTCTTTCTGTCCTGGGAAGGAATGCTGAGGTGGAGACCACCAGTAGGAATGGGGGGCAAAGGAGGTTCGTCCATGAACCTCGTCTCAGAGAGCAGAAGCAGGTAGGGGAATGAGGTCAGAGAAGCCCCACTGTCTCCCAGGAAAGCCTGTCCTTCTTGTGGGGGCAGGAGACAGCTACTGCAGCTCACTGGTCTTTTGAATCACCTCCAATTCTACAAGCCTCTGCCTAAGTCATGCCACTGCTGCCAGAGCCTCATCCACGTCCGTCTTCACCTCTCTCTTTTCCTCCAAGACAGGCTCTGTCCTCTTGCTTCCCTCCTGCTGCCTCTCTTCATGGAACTCCCTTTCCAGAATTCACAAGGGTACTTCCTGCTGGGCTTTCATTTCACACCGCCTCTGAGGGAAGCCTCCTCTCAGCCCCACATCACCTCGGAGGGAAGAAGCTACCTCTGATCAGGTTGTGGAAGAAATCTCTGCCACTCTCAATTTTTGGTCTGGCCCTGCAGAACCCAGTTCACTACTGAAACAGATGACAAGTGACCCAGTTATCAAAGCACTTACTGCCCATTCCTTCCCTCTGACAGGGAGAGAACAGAGGCATTTAACATTATACCCTTGGCACATGGTCAAGGCTCAGATTATAGCAGGTGTTCAATAAATAATTCTAGGAATGAATAGGAGTTGGTTTTCAATCCCAGCCATTCAGAAGCTGGAACAGGATGATCACGAGTTCAAAGCCAGCATCGGCAGGTTGGAAGAATCCTATCTCAAACTAAAATGTTAAAAGAGAGCTAGGGCTACAGTTCCATGGTAGAACATTTACCTAGGATGTTCAGAAGGTAAGCAAATTAAATTCAAATACTAAGACTGGTCCCCATGATAGAAGCGTCTTGGGCAACCTGACACAAAATGGCTTGTGACATCACAGAAATACAGATATTTTTTAAAGTCATTTATGATCTGATCTCTATTATAATTATTTGAAAATATTCATTGTACTTTCCTCTTTTATAATTCAAGAACTCCAATTTAAGGAGGGGGAGAAAAAAGGAAGAAAGAAAAGAAAGAAAGAAGGAAGGAAGGAAGGAAGGAAGGAAGAAAGAAAGAAAGAAAGAAAGAAAGAAAAGAAAGAAAGAAAAGAAAGCTCTACTTTCAGCACACTGTAAATTCCCCAAAGATTTCTATATAATTTATTTTCCTAAGAGGGAGAAAAAAAAAAAAAAACATGGCTTTTAAGATCCTCTTAAGATAATTTACGACCTCTTCTCCTTGGGTGGGGTGGAGAGCAGGTCGGAGCCCTCACTGGAGGAATTCTTTCCCTAGGCAGCTGTGGCTGAGCTGGACCCATCTTTTTTAGAATCCATTTGGTCAGTCGCCATAACTTGCGGAACCGAGTCTCCTCCTGGGGATTGCACCTACTGAAAGGAGGAAGGCTGACTCAGAGACGATGCGTCCCCTGGAGACGTGTCATGCCATAGTCTTTCTTAAACAAAGAAGACATCGTAAGCACCTTGCAATATCTTTCATTTAATAGTTGGCAGAAGGCGAGTCCCTGGTGAACGCTGGCCTGTGTCTTTCTCTTTAACCAGCTGAGTGATCCAAGCTTTTAATATAGCCGTTCCAATTATTGTAAAAGTCATCTGGTACCTTATAACCACAAATATTGACAGTTTATTGCACAACACATTCCTGACATTTGAAGGTCACACCATACATAATACATAGTCTTTTATAAAAGTGTCTGGAACAAAGAGATACATGATAAGCAATTACCTCTCCCAGCTTGTATGTATGTACAGTTCGGGGCTGACTGGAGGTTGCATGGAAGGCACACGCACATTTTAAATAATCTATTAAGGCAGCACGGAGGCAGGCATGATGGATAATTATGAAATGGCTCATGTACACGCCTCGGTCGGACTCGCTGGCAGGGCATAAGGTCTGGGCAGTTCTCCTTTGCCATGTTTGGGTCACAGTACCACTTTGGGGCCAAGAGCCCTGCCCCACTTCACAATTAGATTCCCCCCCCCAAAGCTATCAAGTGTAAAAAGCTCACAGTATGCTCTTGCTTTTCAGACTGGCTGACAGAAATTTAGTTAAAAGGAAGTTAAGAGCAACAACAACAGAGAAAACACCAGGCTGAGTTTTGCTGGCCCTACACCTGCCAAAGGCGCTGACCATAGTTCTGACCGTGCAGACAAGGAAGCCCCTTCCCCAGGACCGGGTCACAAAGGCTGTGGCATCCTGACCCTGACTTCAGTGCTCTACAGGGCTGATGCAGCTGCCAGGCTTGGGCGAACGTCGGGATGGGAAGGGAGTTTCAAAAGACTTGGCTCATGTTGAGTTGGGTAGCACATAACTGTAATCCCAGCACTTGGGAGGTAGAAACAGGGTAGATCTAAAGTTAGAGGCATGGTGGGGTTACACGTTACACAGCAAGACCCTGCTCCCATCCAGAGCATATAAAAAAAAAAAAAAACTAAATAAAAACAAAACCAAAACCAACCCCAGCACTGGTTTATACTGAGGCTGCCTCAGGTGTCTCTGGGAACACTGAGATGAGGAAAGCGCTATTTTCATTGCCCCTTCTCCAGGAGTTTTTCTGCCGCTTTGCTCGCAGTTGTAACTGCCAGAGTTATATTTGGTAGACAGGGTCACAACATGGGCTGAATAGAGAAATATGCAATACAAAAGGCCTCAGGCACATGCCTGTAATCCTGGCCCTCAAGTTAGGCTGAGGCGGATGAGTAAGGCCAGCCTGGACTACTTAACAAGTTGAAGGCCAGCCAGCAACACGGCAAGTGCCTGTCTCAGAAAAGCCCTAGCCAAAACCAACAAAAAGCCAAGTTCTACCATTTCCTAGTGTACTCCTGAGCAAAGCAGTTAACCTTTCTAAGGTCCCATTTTCTTATCTGCAAAACCGAGTAATCATGATAATTCATAATCTAATGGCCTGTACAGGACAGGGGAGAGCTTTCTCCCCACAAAGAGCCCAAAGGCTGCTCCACAAACAGGGCCTCTCGTGGTGCCGAGAGGCTAGGCTGCAGGAAGGACGATCCCGGGGTGACCCCAGGGATCTCCCCACTGCCCTGACTCATGGGATGGCACAACAACGGATCTGTGTTCCTTTCCTGAGCATTCCAGGTTGGAGCGGTTTCTGCAAAGCTCTTAAAACCCCGGCAATTCTACCAAGTTAACAGCGGAAAAACAATTCAGGCTGCAATTGAGCTTCGCATAGATGACAATCTTTAATCACAGATGAAGCGGCAGGTCATTAGAATCCACGCCGAACTCCCTTCCAGACGATACAAGCGGCTGGCGTCTAGTATATAGATGTGTGTGTAGCCACAAATATGTGTGTGTGTGTGTATGTGTGTGTATGTGTGTGTGTGTGTTATTTAACACTGTATTAAAATAATCAGCAGATCCTTGAAGCATCAAAAGCCCCTCCAAGAGCAATTTTCTTTAGGCCTCTGTAATCAATGTCCTAAATTTAAGATACAGGACCAAAATGATTTCTGCAGAGATGATGTGTTTATTAGCATTAATGGCAGGGAAAAAAAGCTTCCTTAGAAAGAGCCCAGTTTTGCATCTGAAAAGCATTCCTGTTAGGGTGTGTGTGTTTCTTTAAGAAGCTATTCTGTTTTAGTGGGTAGCAGTAAGACAGGGCACCACGTGACCAGGAGGTTGCTATGGTAAATATGCATTTTTTATTGAAGAGTAAACAGTGGCAGAAAACAAGTGTCAATTGCCAGCGCTGAAGTCCCTGCCATCTTTGAGCTCTGTGAACCTCTTGCCCTCTTAATTTGAGAATCTTTATCAGGGAGACATCATCACTAGATCAAGATTTAAAATTGTTTTGAATAAATGCCCGTCTCCTTAATACTATATTATGATAAATATTTTGTCTGGCACGTAAGAACTAGAAAGAAGCAATGACAACAACTCTATCCAGGGTGTTGGCAGGATGCTTCTCTTGCATGCTTGAGGCCCTGGGTTCAGTCCTAAACAATTTAAAAGGAAAGGAAAAAGTCTATCACACAGATCTATTGTCCTGCAGCTCTGAGTCAGGGCCAAGGTCCTGTCTGCCATCTTTGTAAGTGCAAACACATCTGCGCACATGGACATGGCATGTATCCCATGAATGACCCTTGTGGAGAGGCTGACTTCTCAGGCTATTAAGAAGGCAGTGAGATTCAGCCAACATGATTGCCACATTTGCTTTAAAAGCGTCCCTCTTCCCTCTTGCTCCAAATGGCAGGAGGCTGAATTTATTTCTGATGGGTTTTCATGAAACCTGTTTATTAGTGGGGTTGGGTAGCAGCGCTTGCATGTGGCAGGGTTCCCGTGTGGGATCCAGAAGGGGAGTCGTGGGATCAGTCTCTCCTTCTACCTTTATGTGGATTCCAGGGATCGAATTCAGGTCACCAGGCCTGTGTGGCAATCACCTTTACCCACTGGGCCACATTGCTGGCCCTATTTCTGGTAGTTCAGGACAATTTTGTTTTCCTCTGATGCAGCCACACATCTATCCTTCCTCAACTATAACTCTACCCACGGCCCTCCCTAATCATGATGACAATAGCTCCAGTCCCTTCCACAGTGAGTCCTTCACTAGTTTCTCTGCCAGGTACAGGGTTCATACTTCACCGTTCTTTGACACCAGCTCTACGTCAAGCATATAAAATTGCAGACAGCACAGAGTGGGCACACATTCAGGGTTAGCCTCTACCACACATGAGGGAACAGAGGCATGAATCGGTGATGCTGCACAGCAAAGAATTCTTATAGACACCCCTTCTAGCTCTGCAGGTAGCCATGGCAGGACTCACAGTCCCCAGGTACAAGGGGCAACCGGGCTCTCCCCAGCCGCAGCGATGTGCGGCAGCCTTCTGTCCACCTGAAGGGGCCGACTCAGCACTGGGGCAGCTGAACACACTGAGGCCCTTTTAGAAAAGCTCCCTCTCTCTCCTCTACTCATACTCTCTGTGGTCTGAACGAGCCGTGTGGCAAGCTTCCTTCCGATGGCTTGTGGAGAACTGGGTGGCTGGGTGCTGCTGCTACTGTGGCTGCCGCTGCTCACGGCAAAGGAATCTGCTTTCTTTCTGCAACCCTCCGAAGCCAGGGGCTTCACCACAGCAAGCTCTGGGCTCCAATCTGATACTGCTGCTTTCTGAGCTGTTTGTAAATGCTTCCTGACTTTGCCCAGCCTCCAATGCTGCCTAGAAGATGGGAATCGAGGCACCTGCTTTGTAGTCCCTTGTGAGAACCAAGTGAGATCATGAGAGGAAAGGCCATCTGGTGGATTCTCAACTTGCAGCCCGCCTTTTGCCTCCTACGTGGTCCAAAACACGATGCAGACAAAGGCAGATGAACCAACAGGTGATGGTCCATGTAATGGAGTCACACAGGGAGGCACCAGCCACTCTGCCCCCTCCTTTGTAGGGTACAAGTGGACTTCGTGTTGCCGGGTGCCACCTGGCTCCTGGTGGTCGGAAACTTAACACGTCTTCACATACTTCCATGTGCTCTGTCCCAGAACATATAGCTTCCTGCACCTGCCCTCCTAACATTCTTCTGAGGTGAATGGGTGAGAGGCGTGAAGAAGGAAGACCCGAGGGGGGAGGGGACTGGGTGGCAGCAAAGGGAAGGATGTGATAGGCCGTGACTGCTGTAGCCCAAGAACCTAGCTCTCTCTACTCAGTGGCTGGGACAAGTTGAGGACACCTCTCGACGTTTCCCGAGGGCGCTCCACTCATCAGATGGCGAGCAGGCCCAGGGTGCCAGCCATGGTGGATTTTATTTCTGCATTCCGGGAACCTACACTTTAGACTCCTGGGCAAGCCCACACCCTGCCCCAGGAAAGCACATTTTGATATGGAGAAGCAAAAATAAATTTAAAAAAATAGCTTTAAAAAATAAACTGAGTAGGAGCTTCAGAGGTGTCTGTGGGTAGTTGATGAGGGAATGCACTGGGACTTGAAAGATGTCGTTTTGGAATCCTCCTAGGAAATTTTCTCGATGATGCCTGGAGTCAGCCATAATGGCGGTACCCCTACTCTCCCCTCCCAGCTGCTCCGGGTCATCTTTAAACTCTAGTGGTGACCTAATATCACCAGGTGAGGAAATTCTCCCTCCTGGACCTCTGTGCCCCCACATACATCTTTCTTCCTGAAAGACAAACCAGGAGCAGTCTCCAACTCCCTGCTTCCCCGCCTTCATTTGTTGGAAGAGAAAGTCTCTGACCAGATTAAGCTGGGTTTCCTCGGTCTCGGTCATCTAGAATGACAACCTGTATGTACATTGTTTTTCCAAAGGACTTGGGACCAGCAGCATTTCAGATTTTCATTGCTTTCTTATCGTTTTTTATAATAATTAGGATCTAATACGGTCCAGGCTGGCCTAGGACTCATGGTACTCCCACACCAGCCTCCTCCTAAATTCTGGGATTACAAGCGTACACCACTATGCCCAGCCAGGGTATTCACATGTATATAATGAGGTAGTTTGAAGATAAGACACAAGTCTCAACAGAAAATTCTTTAGTGTTTTATATTCACTTTCTAAGCACTAGGCTAAAGGTAGTATAAAATATTTTTTTAAAAAATATTTATTTTTTTTTTCTCTCTCTCTGTGTATGTGTGTAAATATGTCCATGTGGAGGAGGTCTGAGAACAACTTTGGGGAGTTGGCTGACTCCTTCCATCTGTGGGTCCCAAGGCTCGAACTCAGGTGGTCACTATTGGCAGCAAGCACCTGTACTGGCTTAGCCATCTTGCCAGCCCATTATACAATATTTGTAATGTGCTGCTTTTTTGCTGTAGCCTGTCACGTGCTGGTCACGTAGTGCTGGTGCTCTGCTCTGGAACAACTTTTGAATTTTTCTCTAAGGGATGCTGGTGTGGCTGGATAACCTGTTCTCCAAAGGTGGGAAGGAGCCATTTTCCCACTCACACATCTCTGAAACTGCTGGGCCCATGCCCCATAAATACTGACTGAATGGCCAAACGGGTGGGTAGGTGGTACTGGGCAGCACAGGGTGGCCCTTCAACAGTGATGCAATCTAGGAAAGGCTGCTTTTCCTTTTGAAGGGCTAAGGTCACCCCTGTGGACCTGCCCTTCCTCATCCCGTGGGAGCCAAGTGCAGATGGCCTGGCCTGGCCCTGTAGCTGTTCTCCCTAGCTATGAAGGTCACCCGGGACACAGGTTGTCTGGTCTCTGAAGCCCCAGATCCTACTCATATGCCCTTAGCTTGTCTAGTCACCTCTGCGGTGGGACTCTCCTCTGGAGGGGAAGGGGTTTGGACTGCCAGCCAAGGAAAAGGGTTGGAGAGAAGGAGGAAGGGAAAGAAGAGAAGGAGGAGTAATGGCATAGGGAGTCTCACCTCCCCAGGGTGCATATAACTCCCCCCATGGTAGGGCCCTTCCACATCCACGCCTGCCTCAGCCACAGCCCAACATCCACCCAGACAGCCGTGGTTCTGCTCTGCTTCTGGGAGCCCCACCCCCAGAGGCAGGTGGCCCGCTTAGGGCAAGCAGGACTTCAGTGTGTGATCATCGGCTTGGCGGGTGCTGGCCCCGGGCAGGCACATCAGGCAGTTCGTTCTGCCTCGTGCCTCTGCTGAGTTTCTGGGCCTGAGGATAAAGTCTGTGCAGACATATGCTCTTGGGGGTGTCCGCATGCACCGCCAGTGCAAGGAGGGAAGCTCAGCTCTCCCATCTGTGTGATGCTGATGGCACATGTCTTCTTTGCCTCACTCAGCCTGGAGCCGGAAACCCTTCAGGCTTCTCCGAGCTTTTCCCACCCGTCTACCTCAGGCCCTGGTTCCTGGCTAACCCTCCAATCCCGTACCACCCCAGATCTAGTCCCCGGTGACTCTTTGACCCTCGTGACTTTCTGGGCCACCCCTGGTCTTTAGCAAGGTTCATGGCCCAGGGTAACACTGAATAAATATTTATATTTACTGAACAGTTTGACAAAGTCTGACACCTTTGCTCATTAGGTACGGGTGACTTTTTAATATGGAAAAAAAAAGTGTCTCTGGTCCCTCTAGAAGCCCTTCTGGAACTGACACCCAAAGCAGAGCCATGCACACATACAGTAGTGCCACTGGTCCCTGCGATGCTAATTTCTGCCCTGTAACCAAGAGAGACAACTGAACGTTGCAAGGTTACACAAAGCTCCTGCCCCTTATCCTCTGACTTCTCCTTAGGGGAAAATTGCACCAGAATACATTTCCTCATCTGTATGTTAAAGCACGGTTATAATCCACCTATCATGATTGCAATTTTGGGAATCAAAACGCAGATCCAAAACAGCAGTATGAGCTACATTGTAGCCACATACATTATAATAAATTAAGTCAAAGAAAGACTTCTGCATTAATGGTTGCTCCATTTCTCTAATACCCTATAAGAATATTGAATCTTATCCTCCGAAGAACTCTGCTTCCCCCACCTGCTGCCCTGGCTGTGCTATCTCTATTGCCCTCTGCCTACAAGGGGAGCTGATAGGGCATGCTGCCAGGGACAGCAGAACCATACAGTTGGGGCAGTGATTCTATAAGTCTTTGTACAGTGGGATCGAAGCCACCCTAGGCCATGAAGAGGCGGCCAGACATTCCTGGTCATGGGCCTATTAAAGTTTCCAGGGAGCAGCAGGCTCAGTGGGCAGCAGTTACTTTCGTAACAGTTACTTTTCTGGCCACAGTGACAAAGTCCCCAAGAGAAGCAAAGTACGGGGAGAAAGCTTTTATTTCTGTTCAAGGTTTCTGCAAATACAGCCCATCGTGGTTGCAGGGGAGGCTTGCTCTGCTCTGGGGCTACGGAAGCTTGCCATTTGCAGCCTGCTCACACTTCGGTAGATCTGGGGAGCAGGGAGCTTGGGAGAGAATCAGAAGTGGCTAGCCCCCTCCAGGGCCTTTTTTTTTTTTTTTTTTTTACATTATTTTCAATTTTCCTCTTTTAGTTTTTAATTTAATTTTATTTATACATTTGTTTATTACAATTTATTCACTTTGTATCCCCACTGCGGCCCCCACCCTTGTCTCCTGTCAGTCCCATCCACCCTCCCTCTTCTCCCCCTATGCCCTTTCCCTAGTCCCCTGATAGGGACCTCCTCTCCTTCTATCTGACCCTAGCTTTTCGGGTCTCATCAAGGCTGGCTGCATCATCTTCCTCTGTGGCCTTCTTTCAGCCAGTTATGCTCTCTAGACCACAGTCCCAAGGTTTCCACAGCCTCCACAAACAGCACCACAGCTGGAGACAAAGCGACTAGACACAGGAGCCTGGGAGGACATTTCACATTCTAAACATAACAGGGCTGACTGAGGGTGGGTGAACACAAAGCTCAGCGGCCGTGGATAGAGAGAGGGAGAGCCTTGTGGCTTGAATGTGGACTTGAATGAAACAGCCCAAGTCCATTCCCACCCCAGGACCTCTGACTGGGGACTCCCATTAGATTGAGACATGTCCTGCCCTGCAGTCTTCATGTGCTAAATATCTGCAACTCTGGAGCATTCCTCTCCCATGAGGTCAGGCTCTCTAACTTCTCCTGAGACTTCTGCCTCCCAAAGCCCAGCCCATGAGCCCAAGGAATAGGAACTTCCGGCTCCATAGGGGAGGGCTCCTCTCACTGACCCTTTCCCCACACTCACTACCTGGACGCCCCCAGCCCACAGGCATCTGTCTGGATTTGCCGTCTCAGCTGAGCCCATTCTGGACGCTCTCTCCACCTCTAAAACCAGCCATAATAACCTCAGTTGAGCAAACAAGGCAGAAGCCTCCAGACTAATTCTCATAATTATGATGGGTTTATTATTTCAAAGTCAGCGATGATTGTGGGGTCAGGTACTAAGAGGAAGAGGGGAAGAAACATCCTTTCAAGTAATAGCAGATCTCCCTTAATTCTGCTAGGGTACCAAATTGCATCCAGAGATGCTGAACCACGCACTCTGAACCTTAGTCAGATTTCAAAGAGGCCTCCGAAGGAAGGGTAGTGATCAGAGAGAAACATGCTGCCACGAGAGGACCAGGCAATCGGAGGACCTCATCCTAGGACTTGGTGGAGGGGCAGAAGGAAGTGGGTGACAAAGTTTCCTCCCTACTCTGCTGGCCTCACTCACGATACCTGGCCTTCACCTGTGTGTTCCAGGCTGAGCTTACCTGACCTTTGCCCTTCTGTGTGGTTTCTGTCACTGTCTCAACTCTGTAGTGGCCAGAAATCCTGGGTTGGACTCCCTGGTACCCTCAGAACCATTTTTCTGAATATTTCTGAACACTGCCACAGTGTTCTGGAGTGCTCACTAATTTTTATCACGTGTTTTGATTGCAGCGGACTTAACCAGGAGGACCCCAAGGGTCCTCTGCCTGTCT
>NC_083361.1:9300000-9375000 GCF_030254825.1 Meriones unguiculatus
TCCCAGGCAGCTTACTGAAAGTAGTTGCCTTCCAAAACTACTACAGTAAAGGAAAAACAAAGCAGGCTGAAGCTCCCTGGAGAGGAGCTGGGAAGGCTGACGCACGGGGCTGTCTGATACTGGCTGTTGAAGGCCAGCCCATCACCTGGACACTCCTGCCGGGTGTGTGCTTTATACCCAGTACCACTTTCTGGCACATTAACAATCCGTGTACTCATTTATCAGCAGTACATTTTGAATTGTATATTTATGGCACAGTGCACTTTTCATAGCTGAGAATTAATGAACATGCCTTTCTCATAACAAACAAGCACCTGGCTGCATAGTTAGCAATCGGAAACAGATTTATTTTTATTAGTGTATATGTGGGCAAATTTTCTATTGAGGAGGAGGAGGAGGAGGAAGAGGCTCCTGCTGAAGTTTCCAAGCTAGGAAGGATGTGACTGACAGAGGCCACTTCTCTTTCATAACCTTCTATTTCCAATTTCCCCCTATCATATGTTCATGTCAGATGGGGTGATAATGGCTCTAAGAAAAATGGAATCATTTGTTTGTGAAGACCATTCATCTTGATAAATCAAACACTCTGCCCTGGACATGCACTACCTACCACAAAAGACAACCGGAAGAAAGAACCCACTACTCAACAGCTCCAGCGGAGGCTTTGATAACAAGCAGCACTCAGATCAGAAATGGGGGACGAATAAGTTTAGCGATAAAATGCTTGGTGTGAGGACTCTGGTAAAATGTGTGGGCTGTGTTTGGAAATGACGAACTATAAGTAGATTTTAGCTACTTTTGTTACACACACAGGCGCACATATGCGCACACACACACACACACTCATACCCACAATACATCTGAGTAAAAGATGTGTTAATTTGATTCACTACAGTAGCAACCTTTCTAATGTTTTATATCCACCCCACAACAGTTTATTGTATACCTTAGACATAATACAGTCACATCTTTTTAAGAGATCACACGGTTAAAATCCCAGAAATCTTAGGACTTGGAAGGCAAAGGCAAAAGCATCACAGAGTTGAGGCTAGCCTGAGAGGCAGAGCGAGTATGGGGCCAGCCTGGGCTACTTAGCAGAACACAAGTGAGGAAACATCAACTAACCTGTAAGTTTTCCCTTTGGAGGCTCAGTCGGAGGAGATTATTTTATAGAGGCATTAAAATTCAAACACCTCCCCTGACAAATTTAGTTGCCAAAGAGGGGTCTAATTGTTCTTTGTTTTACTTAAGCAGGTTAGGATGAAGTCTAAACACATAAGCAGAAAAGACATTATTCTTGAAGCCAGCGTTATAGACTTCAGTGAGGTTATTTTACACTGCCGAAGTCAGGGCAGCTCAGACCTCTGTCACAGAGCATGAGACCAGTGTTCATGTCCACACCTGGCCAAACCCAGCTGCCTTCTCTTCAGTCCTCCCTGTGGGCCACAGAGACTCCCGTCCTGAGTGGCTGGATCAAATCAGCCCCGTGTCCCTGGTCCTCTACCGCATCTCAGCATCCTTAAGATTTGTTGGCTTTTAGTTTCTGGGTCAATGTTGCCTTCATGTATGTATGTGGACCACGTGTGTGTCTTGTGCCCACGGAGGGTGTTGCTTTCCCTGAGGCTGGAGTTACGATTGTGAGCCACCACATGGGAGCTGGGAACGCAACTCGGGTCTTCTGCTGGGCCATCATTCTAACTCCTACGTCACCTTAAACTAAGTTTCCACAGGCACACAGAATCTGGAACTCGGTATCCTTGTAAAGAGAAGGGATGTGGCCACACAGCCTTTGCTATGGGGCATGGAAGATGCACTCACTGCCTCCCTCCTGACTCCTCTCACTTCCAGGGGCTCCCCCTCCCCCTCTCTCCCTGAGGTCACCCGGGCACCTGTAGACAGTGTCACTACCCCTTGCCTAGACTGCTGCTTCTCATTTCTGGGGCTGATTCTCACTGCAAACTTTATCGCCCTGCTGTAGAGTCAGTTGATGTGTGCCCAGATTAAAAGCCCTGGGAACCAAGTCCTGGGCAGGTTTGGTTTGCAGGACATGGGGAGTGGCTTGTCCTACCTATTCACAGAATCTTGGGGGACACAGCTGTCCCACTGTGGATGAGCTACAGGACAGACACTTCACTCATTCTTATACTGAGTTGGTATTTACTACTTAGTGTCCTCTTTAAGTACCCTGAAATGCACCAGAGATGGAATCACAGCGGCTCCTGCACCGGTGGCTCCTGAAGTCTCCAGGGGGAGAAAGACATTAATCAAATAATTGCCCAGAAAACAAAATGTGACAAGGTCTGGGGAGGGAAGCACTATGGACAATGCTGGGTGCGGAGTCCGCAGGGTCCCCTGGCAAATGTGGCCGCCTGCTATTTCTCCCCCTGCCTCTTTCCGTCTCGTCTGCTAGGTCCAGATAGTCAGGATACTTAAGCTTTACACGCTCACGTTGGGTGTAATTTCAGCTTGCTCCGACTAAAGGTGCTTCCGTTGTTTCCCTTTAGAACTGTCTCATCTTCCTTTAATCTCTCAACCTTCAACTCGTAATCTTTCATTGTACTTCCACAATGCCTTTTATATACCTTTTCTTTAACTCATTGCCGGTGTCCCTTTATGCCTTTATACCACCGTACTCACAGGTGTTCTCTCTTTCAAATAAGGGTCCTGGCTTTTCCTGTTGCAAGTATTTTGTTCTTAAAGATATTGGTCATGTTTCTGGAGGCTTACTATTCCCTGACCTGTTCTTTTGCTTTTTATGGTTTTATTTTATTTATGTTGCTGAAGGAAAAAACCCAGAGGATCATACCTGTCGGGCGAGCACTACACTTGCCTCATACTACACCTCACACCTGAAGTTTAAATCCTGATTCTTAAGCAAATTCACACTTAAATAAAGATTCCTTTAGACGGGGTCTCGATATATAGCCTTAGCTGGTCTGGAACTCGCCGAAATCCATCTTCTTCTGCCTCCTGGGTGCTGTGATTAGAGATGTATACCACCACACCTGGCTGATCTCACACTTTGAAACCTCATCTTTCCTAACTTTCTCTACTTTAGTGCCTAGCTTTTGTTACTCCCGTGTGCTTAATCTCTGCTAAGCCTCTCTTTCAGTTTCTTCATTATTGTTTTATATTCTTAAAATATAAATCTGTGCACACATATATACATATATACACACATATGTATATGTGCGTGTGTGTCTGTGTGTGTCTTGCTTGATTGACAAGTAGTAGCAAGCCTGACAGTGGGCCATAGAGGTAGCACATTTACTCCTACTGACATGGTTAATACTTCCATTTGTATATGAGTGTGTGTGTGTATGTACTCATATATATGTGTACATATATGTATGTATATTGCAGTGCTATGATAAAATGCAAAGCCTTATACATCTTAGGTAAGCATTCAGCTGCAGAGCAAAACTTCCACCCTTTATTGGTAGGTTCTAGGCAAGCGCTCTACTGATGAGCCACACACCACCCACCCCTCACTAGTATATTCTAGACAGGCCATCTACCTCTGAGCTCGGCCATTGTTAATAATTGTGCTGGCTTACATCAACTTGACACACAAACCAGAGTTATCTGAAGGGAGGGGACCTCTATTGAGAGAATGCCTCCATAAGACTTGACTGGCATCAGTGGAAGAGGATGCGCTTAGATGTGTTATAACTTGACGTGCCAGGGCAGATTGGTATCCACGGAGGCCTGCACTTCTCTGTGGAGAAGGAGAGTGGGAAGTGGGGGGAGGGGTGTGAGGATGGAACTGGGAGGAGAGGAGGGAAGAGGGGGTTGACTAGGATATAAAGTGAATAAATAAATCGATGGGAGAAACAGAACCCAGCCGTAAAGCATTTTCTTAATTAGTGATGGGGCCATCCCACTGTGGATGGTGTCATCTCTGGGATGGCGGTCCTGGGTTCTACAAGAATGCGGGCTGAGAAATCCAGGAGGAGAAAGCCAGTAAGCAGCACCCTTCCGTGCCCACTGCCTCAGCTCCTGCCCCAGGTTCCTACCCTGCTTGAGTTCCTGTCCTGACTTCCTTTGGTGGTGAACAGCAATATGGAAGTGTGAGTCATATAAATCCTTTCCTCCCCAAATAGGTTTGGTCATTGTGTTTCTTCACAACAACAGAGACCCTAACTAAGACAATGCCTTTTCCTCTCAATGTACTTGAAGTTAAGCATCTAGTTCCCTTCAAATGATGCCTAGGTCCTTCAGCATGATTACTGAAAAAAAAATCAAAATACATAAATCAACCCATCCACCTAAGCTAATTACCCAAGAAAGCCATGCATAAGCCTCCTTCTCCAGGTAGCACTGAGTCTCCTTTGTCTCTGTATGGTTTACAAGACATTGTCTGCCAGTCTCAAGTCCAAGCTCACCCAGACTCTCTGACAGAGTTCTCCATCCTGTTTTGTGCTGCCATCAGGGAGGTTTGTGGGAGGAGAGAGGGGATCCTGGGAGAAGAAGTCAGCATGGGGGAGGTATGGGTACTGGCAGGCTTGCACTCCTGAAACATCTTCCTTTCTGGATGTGATCCAGACAAGTCACCCTGACCACAGCTGAACGTGATCTTGATCCTTTTTCCTACAACAGGGGAAGTCCCTTGTTTGAGTTTGGTTTTATCTGACTGAAATAGTAATACACGATAACTTCAGAAGATGATAAACCACAGATATGTGCAGTTGGGGCAAGAGATTCACTTTTCTTGGAGGGGTAGCCACTGGCAGGCTGCCTATGAACTCAGCAGGTTATGAAAATAAGAAAAGAAGAAATGAAAGAAGAAAAGAAAAGATAAAAAGAGAGAGCACATGCATGAACCTGGGAGGGTTATATGGAAAGAAATGATCAACCCTAACACTTCTGTCCTGAGATAATCACCAGTAACATTTCTCTTGATATCCTTCACTGGCTGCTCTTGCGGCTGACCTGAATTTGGTTCCCAGCACTCACACAGGCTCATAACTCTCTGTAACTTCAGTTCCAGGGGATCTAATGCCCTCTTTTGGCCCATGCAGGCATTGCCTTCATGACATGCATCAGGCAAAACACCCATACATGCAGGCAAAGCACAAAATAAAAATTAAATTTAAGTATATAATGCATTTCGTCTTTACAAAGATGATCATAATAAACAAAATAGTCCACTTTTTTCAGCTAATGGATACATGGTGAATGTTTTTTTATTTGGTGACAGTACTAAAAAATCATTTTCAAGCTGCATAACTGCACAACTTCTGTAGTTAGCAACCATAGTTTCCAAAGGTGTTCTTTTTCAAAGGGCAATTGGATGGTTTACAAAGCTTTAGCCTTATATAAGTACATCTATGCCCATTCTAGGTCAAATATCTGTATTAATACATATGGCATATCTATGATAAATTTCATAACAGGAATTGCTCAGATAAGACATGTGTGTCAAACTAGTCCCCAGAAAATACATGTGTCTAGGTATATATGCATACATATATGGGTATATGTTCATTTGTACACACATGAATTTTTTCCTTAGGTACACACATGCACCTAAGCACACACCAGCTAGCAATCTGAGAGTGTCTGGTTTCTCCTGGCCTTATAGACAACATACACTGCCATCAATTTCACAACTCTCTTGTCAGTTTTTGAAGCGCAAATCAATCGGTGAGTTAACCAGAGATGGTTCTTCATCACTTTGAGGGCTGGCTGGATGAACACATTTCCATATGTTTCTGGACCATTTGCTCTTCTTCCTGTGGGACTCATGTGACCATATTTTGAGGGCTAAATGACAGCCTTCTTAGAGATTGGTGTGCTGGGTCAGGGCACTTTTAGGTCTGGGCATGCTGAGCACTCAAGTGAAGATGACAGAGGAAGTAGAAGCTCTGTGAGGGAGCAGTATGGAGCTGTGAGGTCCAGCCCACCTGATGAATAAGACCACTGCTGTGGGAGAAAAATGGGGTGTAGGGAAGAGGGAAGGAAGGAGACGGCGGAGTGGAACTGTAGCAGCATGGGAGGAAGACAGAGGCAGGCAAGAAGGAAGGAGGAAGGAGGTACGGAAGGAGGGAGGAGATCAGGAGGTAGGGACGGGGCGGGGGGTAGTGGAGGACAGGAAGGAAGCAGAAGCTAGGCCTAGGAAGAGGTAATGCTGTAGAATGTTTTGTGCAGCTCCTCACGTCACATTCAGAAAACACTCACTAGACAGGAGGATTTGGATAGACAACCTCTCCCCTTATTGGGGGTACTCAGATGAAGTTGTAGATACTGACACTAAGGATAGCCGCTGGTTATCACACTGGTTACCACACTTCCTGCTGAAGAGCCATCCTCTCTAGGGCATGCACACCCACCCCCTCACTGCAGTGGATCAAACCCAGGGCCATGCATGCACACGCTAAACCTGCACTCTCCGCTTACACACATCCACAGACTCCACATTTTGTTTTCTACTTCAAAATAATAATAATAATAATAGAAAACACACATTTTCCTGAACTTAAACTACATGTCATTATGAAAAAGGAAGGACATACAGAAGTCTACCTTAACACACACACAAAATTACTCCCAGACTCATTCAATCTGCAGAGAGGAAAAAATGAAACTAAGAGAGAAAAAACAAAATGAAGACTCTTTGATCCCAAGGAGGTGGAGGAGGAGACAGTGGCCGTAGTGGCTGCCTGGCCACCAGTAACTGTCACCTCTCCTGAATCAGTGGTAAGGCCACAAGTCTGCTGGCTGGAGACAAAGAGGTGAGAATCTGTCTAACTCTTCATTTTCTCTTTTCTGCCAAATAAACTTTGAGAATCTTTTTATTATTTTCAAGGATGTGGACAAAGACGCTCTCACACAGTTCTGCATGATGGAGTCACACTCTGCCTGATGTTTGGAAGCTGCCCCCATTTTTTAATTCAACACTATGTCATGGGTATCTTGCTAGGTTGTTTAGTCACAAGTTGGCCTCACATGTTTAATGGCTCCAAAGATATCCATTGCCGATCTTTGATTATTGACATTGGGATTTCTTCTTCTCTGAGCTATCTGCTCATGTCCTTTGACCGTCTTTCTATTGGAGGATTTATCTTTCCCATATTGATTGGTTATAGCTTTTTGCTTAGCATTGGGGATATTAACCCTTTGTCCACCTGAAATGTAGCTTTGTTGGCTCTCACATCATCCTTTGTACTTTACTGTAAGGCTTGAATAGGTGTGTATCTGTCTATGACTGCTGTTACTTGGAAATACTTGAGTTTGATGCAGTTAGATTTAGCTAACAAATACTCATCAAGTGCCATGATATTACAGAGCAGTACTAGCTACCATGCTTTTTCCTGAAGAGTATCTGGCTGGGAAGTCATAGAGTAAGCAAGGGTATTGCCTCCCAGTAAATAGCAAAACTATTTACATTTTCTTTGGCATGACTTTTATTTTTCATTTTTCATGTAACTTCTTGACATAGTCGTCATGTCCTTTGTCCTAAAGAGTGAATCAGCAGTGCCAGGTGTGGTGGTGCAGGCCTGGTGCACCCCAGCATTTGAGTGGCTGAAGTAGGCAGCTCACAGGTTGCAGGAGAGCCTGAGCTATATAAGTGAGTTTCAGGCTAGCACGGATTATGTGAGACCCTCTCTAACATACCAAAAGTAAAAAAATTTAAAGGCATGAAGGCGGTAGGCTCTTTGCAAAACTCAGAACTGTTGTGGCAGACTCCATCTTCCCAATGGCTCGTCTGAACATCTGAGGCATGAAGATGAAAGAGCACTGAAGAACAAGCAGAAAAAGAGAATCTCCAAGAAAGCCAAGGAAGCTGAGAAAGTCAGTGTGAACTCCTTAGGGCACTGAGTACCTCCACCCCTGCGTAGACAACCAAAGAACTTTCTGCAAACACTCCTTGGAGATCCTCTCATGTCTGCTCGTCCATGTTTTCTGAATCTCTGTTCACAACAGCCAAGCTGAGATGCCTATCAGCAGATGAATTGATGATGAAAGTGTGAAAATATAGACAACGAAGTTTTGTGTGGTCATTAAGAAATAAAGAAACTGTGAAAATGATTTGGATTGTAAAGGGATGGTTAAGGGAAATAAACCAGACTCAGAAGCCAATCCCAAGTTTCCTTTCATCATGCAGAAATAGCAAGGTAACTATGCAGGGAGAAGAGGCCTAACAGGCAATATTTGGGAGCAAAGGAGAATAATGGGGCACAAAGAAAGAAAATATTGCCATCCTCATATATATTGTTGATGTGTGTGTGTGCGCGTGCACGTGTGTGTTTGGTACTGTATGGGGAGAGGAAGGAGACCAACAGGAGTGGGAACAAGGCTTCCCTTGAGTAAGAGCAAACTACAATGATACATACTTCATATTTTAAAAGAAATTCTGTCTCCCATCATTCTACTTTTGCAAAATAAATTCCTGCTCATCCAGCAGAGACCACAGTGTACAGGATCATGGAAGAAGTTCACATATGAAAGGGAGACCAGAACCCACCCACTCTTGCCAATGACAGTAAACATAGCTTCCCAGATCCCTGGGATCAGCAGCACTTCAGTACCTGTAGCCCTGTGTAAAGGCTTGACCCCTGAGCTGTGATGTCAGACAGGCCTGAGGGGAACTGAGCAACCTCAAGAGGATCTTACATTCCTAAGCTCTCCAAGCTTCCTCTTCTGGGTACTCAGAACGACAGCCGGTGTGCTTACCATTTACTTGTTTTCTAAAACAGGTGGGACAAGATGGGAAAAGGGCCTCTCACAGGTCCTAACTAATACCAAACCTCTACAAGCAGAAGCAGCCATCATGATGCATCTTACTCAGTGGTAACCTTACCATAAACCATCGTTCCCTGGTACCAATTTTGGAGACTGAGTCAGTTTCTAATAAAAAGACTGAACCTCTGCATGACAGACTCAGACCTGTCACCTACACTGAACAATGCTTGACAGCACCAGAGGAGAGTTAACAAAGCTCAGAGAGGAAAGGAGGCAAGGAAGCAGCTGGCCACACTGCTGCTGCATGGGCAGCAAGGAGCTGCTACAGGAGCACCAACAGGAAATGATCCCACGATCCTGCTGTGCAAAGAACCCAGGTCAAGACCACCCCATCTTCCTGTGCAAAAGATGTGAGCTGGACAGCACGCTTGGCAAGATACTACGTCTCCCCAAGACTCTAGAACCGAGAGAGCCCTTTGGGTTGCAAGGCCCACTCCAGATACAGCCTCTGGTTGAGGTCCATCTAATCTTCAGTTGTCATCATCACAAGGGGGATTTTCACAGAAAGCAATCTCTGCTGGGGCTGGGGTGTCAAGGGAAGGTAAGCCCATTCCCAGAAAACTCCTGGTCCAAGTAATCTACTTTAGTATTTACCTATATCATTTAAGATATGAGAGTATTTTAAGCCTGGTATTGTTGCATAATGGCAGCATTTGGGAGGCTGAGGCAGGGGGATGGATGTTCTAGGCTAGCTTGGGCTGCACAGAGACACCCTGGCTCAAAAACCCAGACTCTAAACAAACAGAAGTATTTCAAGGGATATCTAAATGATTTCTATTAACATTTCTTAGGTTGTTGATTAAATAAGTCATTTGTTAGGAAAAAAACATTGGCCTCACTGGCCAAAATTGCCAGTCTGCAAGCTGAGCTCAGTAAGGGAACTTTTTTGGGAGGGAAACAGCTTTGGCTTTGGGTTCTAAATCCCTGTGGGCGGGGAAACCCCTGTGAGGTCAGTCCAGAAGAACCCATCTCCATCCTCCCTCCCTCTAATGGCTACCACTCTCTTGTCCCTTGATGGTGGCAGTCATGAGCACAGTTTCAGGGCAGGAAGTATCTTAGCTGAGGCCAAGAGAGATTGGAACCCCAAGACCTTCATTCTCAAAGTTCAGGAGGGCTACTGAGGTGGTCCAAAGGACAGCTTTACCCAATAAGACAGTCACATCAAACAGAAAAAGTATCACATGTAAGAGAATTTGGTGTGCTATCTACAGTTCTGATATTTGAAGAGGAAATGTGAAGTTGTATTGTTCCAAAATTACAGATCCTTCCAGATAGACATGTATGACTGGAAGGAGGACAGACAGATGAGTGATAGATGTCAGAGATGAAAGACAGCAGATAGATCAATTTACCAAGAGAGAACAGATAATTAATAGACAGATGATAGATATAGATGATAGATAGATAGGTAGATAGATAGATAGATAGATAGATAGATAGATAGATAGATAGATGTGATAGATAGGAGATTGATAGATACATAAATATAAGTGATAGATGATAGATAGGCAGACAGACAGACTCTTTGCTCTGAATGGACAGGCTTTCCAATAAAATAAGCACATACTATACATAGAAACATACTTTCTGTTGATCGCAATTATATTATTGAAGATGAGCTGTTCTGGAAAAGAGGTGATCTTTAAATACATCAAGCCACAAATAATAATGCAGGGATTTATTAAGATGACATATTTTAAGTAAAAATTAGAGTTCCATTTCAATGGCATTTTGAAATGAAGAAAACGAAGTACCAAAATATGAGTGAAAAATAGCCAAGCTTATTTTTATTCTTGGCACTGTAACCTAAGGCCCAGATGCAAACAGTGACGACGATGAGGACTCATCATGGGTGACGCAGGGTGGGGCTGCTCCTGACTTCTGGCTGCCTTCTCTTTGCTTGCCCCCCACTGGCAGAAGGCCAGCACAGTACAGACAAGAACCTCCAGGCCATTAGCCAGAGGACTTTGAGTGACTGAGCCAATTCCCCTAAGCCTTGGTCTCTTCTGTGAAATGAGCCCCAGGACTCTGTTCGCTCAGACACCAAGCACCTGAAGGACTCAGAGCCTGAAACATGCTAGCTGCTTCAGTCTCTTCTTTCTTATGTTTGAGTCTCCTTCAGTAATTTGTCAATTATCAAATCTGTCAATTAAACAGGGGTGTAATTTCTCCAATATTTCAAGATGTGTAAGTAAATAACTAAATGAGGATTACACACCTGACTACATGTTACTGATAAAGACACAGCTAACACTTCAATATGCACTGGTCACTCGTCATAGTAGCAGATGCCTTTAACCCCAGCACTTGGGAGGCAGAGACAGATAGAGTTCTGAAGTTCAAGGCCAGCCTGATCTACATAATATTCTAGGCCAGTTGAAGCTATATAGTAAGGCCCTTTCTCAAAAAAAAAAAAAAAAAAAAAAAAAAAAAAAAAAAAAAACAAAAAAAAAACAAAGAAATTAAAAACTTCAGTAAGTGAGTTTTCTGGTGGTGGTGTTGAATGCAGATCCTGCTAAGATCTGAGATGTTTTTTTCTTCCTTACAAGTACTAGAGGAGTGCGGATGCTAGGCAAGTGTTCTGTCTGAAACATTAAGATGCCTTCTTCTCGTCTTAGACACAGGGTTTCACTAGTTTCTAAGGGTGACCTTATATAGCCCAAGCAGGCTGAGACTATGTGATCCTCCTGCCTCAGCTTCCTGAGTAGCAGGAATTATAGGTTGAACCACCACATACCTGGTCCCTGCTTTTTCTTCTAGCATGAGTTTACACAAGACCAGCACAGAATTCACACACATATTCTCTCTCTCTCTCTCTCTCCCTCCCTCCCTCCCTCCCTCCCTCCCTCCCTCTCTCTCTCTCTCTCTCTCTCTCTCTCTCTCTCTCTCAATGTCTTAAAGTGCTGGGATTCTGCAGGACACAGAATCCAGTGACTGCCCTAAGACAGACCCTTCCTTTTTTAAGCTTTGGGATGCTCTGGCTCTGCCCCATGAAGCAAGAGTGACTGTGATGCTTAGCCTTTCTTTCCAACTCTGTTAAAGTGAGGTCACATTTGAATGTCTTCACTTTTAAAAAGGGAAGCAGGCATGGGTTGAACTCAAAAGTCTCCTTTAGTGATAAAGCTTTCGGCACAACAAAAGAGTGAGGTGTGCGTGGGAGCAGCCCCTTTCTTGTCTACACTGGAAGCTGCTCTCCTGCATGCTGGGTTATTGTGCAGGAGGAACGCCCCAGCCAATGGCTAGCCTCTAGGTGGCTTATGCATGTTGTGATAAGATGTAAATCTGCCAGAAAGGTCACCAGCAGACTAGATCATTACCATTGTGGAAGTCTGACCATTCTGCCATTCAAGAACATATTGATGAGTCAAACCGTTCCCAGAGCATCTCACACACACACACACACCTGGGTGCATACCCACGACTGATGGGCATTGGGCTGCCAGTGTTTCCCAGTGTGTGTTTCAGTGTCTGCAGGTGCGCCTCTCTCAGCATTTCAGAAATGCAAGGTGGAGGGGAAGGATTGCTGCTGTTTGGTTCACACTCCTCTGCCTTAAACATGTCCCCCACGGGCTTCCCAGGACCCCGCTCTTGATCTGTGATTCTGCACAGCACTTTCTTCCTCACCCTCATGCAGTAGGAAGTCACACCACTGTCAGGTGACACAGATTAGTACCTGGGCACCCCTTGCTCCAAGTCCATAGTGATGGGGCTCATGATAAGGAAAGCCCTTACTCCGAGGCCAGTGTGGAACAGTCGCTCTGCAGCAAGCCTGAGACGGTAGCCATCATCTATATCCATGGCATCAGTGCCTCCTGCGCCCTTTCTCAACTTTGTTCTTTAGTGTTGTTTCCTTTGCCCGGCCAGCCTTGCCACCTGCCCTGACATGAGATCACCAAGCAGTGCAAATACATTAGGTGAACAGGCCGACACTGCACACAAGCAGTGCAGAGCAGAACCTGTTCCCAGTCTTAGTCAAACTCACTTGTGCATCAGTCCAGCATCACAGAACCAGACAAGCAGGTGTGCAGATCAGCGACAATCTTCCCCTTTTTCTTCCCCTAAAAAGAAACCCTAAGGATCTTGAAAAGGTCTTTACAAAGGGCCACTGGTCCTCCTAAGGACACTGAAGGCTGCTGGAAGCTAGGCAAAATGAGAAAGCTTCACAAATGACCCGCAATCCAGCCAACTCTGGCCTATTCATGTTTGTGTGTATTCGTATATTAGTATGACAACACCTGGTATAAACAATTTAAGGAGGAATACTTCATTTGGCTTATGGGTTCAGATTTGCTGATCCTTCAGGAATCATTGAGGAAGTGGATAGTCCTTTAATATGTTCATCCAGAAAGCATGCATCAAGTGTCTACTTATAAACACCCTGCCAACCTAGGGTACAACAGTATCAATGCAATGAGATCCTGGTGCTTCTGATTGTCCATACAAAGACAAGCCACCCTGCCCACGCTAAAGCCATCACCTGAGGCTGGATCTCATGCCCACTTCAACTGGAGTCTCCTGTCATCACTCCCCCTGTTTCCTGCCATGCATCCACTACCTGAACAGAGAACCCCAGTCTGCCTCAACCTTTGACAATAGGAGGGATCGGATCACTTTGATCCATGCCTGTGACACTCAGTTCTCCTTCTCCTTTCTAGAGAAGCATAGGATCCTACAGTTGTTGGTTCATTCCTTTACCCCACAAGAATTTGCCGGAGCATTAAATGCTGTTCTACCTGTGAGAGGCACAGCAAGCCAACAATGTCCCTTCCCCTCCTGGGCCTCATCTTCTTTAAACTCCCACCAGGCTTTCACTCATGGCATCCTCATCACAGCCAATATCACTCTCATTTCTCATTACTTTGTAAAAGAAGGTATGGCAAAGAGTAAGTCCAATTATAGTATGAAATACACAGAGAACAAACAGCTCATGGTTCAACCACTGACCCAATACAAGAGGAACGAAGTCCAAGGTCCTGTCCCTGTTGGCCTATCTAGCTCACAAGCCACTGCTCAACACCTTTTAGCTACCATACAAGCTACTGCAACAATGCTGGTCAAGTGTTTTGGATGGAGCTGCTTTGAGCTTGGAAAGTTTATGAAACTCTAGAAGTTAACTTTGGGTTATATCACTATCTAACTCTTGAGTTGCAGGTGACATGGAAGGATTCATTTTTGGCTCATGCTTTCAGACCACCTTAAAACCAGCTCTTTCTTGAGAAAGTGGACAGTCCTTCAATATGTCCATCCAGAAAATGTGCATCAGTGTCTGCCACAAAAGCCTGATGTCCTATGGCAGCTGTTGGCAGACCAGATTGGCAGTCAATGGCTTCAATGCAATGAGCCCCTCCTACTTCTGACTGTCCATACAACGACAAGGCTCCCATCCTACCGTTGAAGCCGTCGTCTGAGGCTGGGTGGAGGAACCAATAAAACTGAATCACTCTTAGAAGCTGAGCCCCAGTTCATGTGGGAAGTACCAGAAACACTGCCCCTGCTTGTAGCTTGGGTGACCGGTTAGGTCTGTGATCTCAACTCCAGCCTCACTCGGAGGCCTTCAATATTCAGCTGGTGGAAAAACAAGAAAGTACTGCGTGACCTGCAGGCCACAGTAAGGTGCCTGAGGCTGTGCAAGGAGCCAGCACTTCTGGGATGAGAGCTGTCTGCGTGGTGCACACGGTGTGCTTTGGGGGATAGTGACGTTTACTCTAAGTTCATCACTGCGATCACTAAGCATCTCAGGGGTGCCACAGTCCAGCTCTTTCTGTGAAAATTCATTCCTCATTTGCGACCGATCATCCTGAAATTTAAAAACATAAAATAAAAAGATCTTTGTTCTTGCTTCGTGACAACTAAGTTGGGGGCGGCGGTACAGTGAGGAGAAAGGAACAGCAGACCTCTCCACGTGGGTCTCGAAAGTGTTTCAAGCTCCCAGGCATGATAACCACAGAAAATGGAAGCCACCATTAATGCCCAGGTCTGCCAGACTCAGAACCCAGTAGCTGGATTGATGGGAGCCTATGGGCACCACTCACCCGAGACCTGATGTCACGGGACATCCAGTAAGTGGAACCACCATGATGTGGTTTCCTCAAAATACACAGGACTTCTAAGAGCGAGCGTGGCTCAGCTCTGATCTATTTCTAAAGGGCGGGGATAACTCTAAAGAATTCCCAGTCCCACCACACATACGACCAACGGCGTAAGAGCCGGGACCTCAGCTGCCAAGAAGTTCTAAAGAAGGCTCCAAATTATGGATCTGTTTTTCTCCTCTCTCTTGGTCTATGTGTCTATAAAATGAACCTTTTAATCCAGCAAAGCTTGCCACATTTTCAATTTCTGTGCTAAGTAAAACAACAAAAAGTAAATTATTGTTGCATATGTAATGGGCTTGCGGGGGGGGTATGAAAGAAAGCCTATTAAGCCCAGTGCCTGGTTACCTCGTTCCCAACATGGGCAAGCCTGCATAGGAAGCAAAGCCTTACATCTTCTCTAACAAAGCTTTGACGTTCACAAAAATGTCAGCGAAAGTTGCCAATAAATACTAACTGAGGCTGGGGACCGGGAAGGGGAAGCAGGTTTATTTGCACACGTTTCCGTTAGTACACACACACACACACACACACACACACACACACAATGATGATGCCTATCCAGAACATGTGCATGGAGAGACTGGGGTGGGGGTGGGGAAGAAAGAAAAAAGTGAATACCAGCAAGGAAGATATTTAAGGAAAGCAATGATTGAACTTAAAAAAAAAAAAAATACTGCAGACTCAAAATGCTGGCGGCAGACTGACTGCTATTTTGGCCAGAGCTGTTGATTTCTGAGAGGTTTTCTGCTTTTATACATTTGCGTCTTGCACATGTGGGGTGTGATGAGGCTGAAATAGGTGTGGCCGACTCTGAAATTCAAGCTCGAGACGGCTGTGGTCCCTGGACAGGGAAAGGGGTCCTGCCAGGCTGGCTGGGCTGGTCAGACCCAACCTCTGCTAGTTCTGTAACTACCATAGTATACGCCTTATCTCCCCTGCATTTAAAGGATTTACCTATCTATCCCGCTGCAGACCCACTCATTGAGTAAGCGCCAAGAGCATATGATTGTGTTAATTAATCTGGTATTGTGAATAAAGGCGCAGCTGCAATGGTCTCGTGGATACGTTGTCAAAAGAAAACAATGTAACGTTAAGCCGCTGACTGCATATTCTGTTACAAAGAGGGTTTATGAGAAGTTAAATTCATAAATCACAGATCGTTTTATAATAATAATAAATAATATCTGACCTTTCAGAGGGAAGGCTTGAGTGTTCTTCATTTTGCCTTGAAATATATTCTGATATATGATACCTAAGCTTTAACCCAATTCTTTGTTTTGAAAACAAACATTCCCCAGAAATGATGGGATGGGAGAAGGAGCTATAGAAATGACCTTTGGCTGCGTGAGATCTGTGCCATTGTAGTTCTAACAAAGATCAGAGCCCAAAATATCAAGTTAAAAGAAAAACTGTTGGCATGTGTCCAGTGTCTCATATAATAAAAAATGCAATTTCTAATACTATGCAGAAACGGAGAGAAAGGGGACATTCATTATGGGAGGAAAAAAAAACATATTATTTACATGGGTTTTATCTTTCTTTATGCAGATAAGGCACAGAGAGCACTTTGTGTCTAATTAATATTCTGTGCCTCTCCGTGGGCTGACCTTCCTGCCCCCACCCTTACCCAAAACACAGCCATATTTTGTGCCCAGTCCCCACGTACATATATCCAGTTGGTGAATGAAGTGAAGAAGATAGAGTTAGACAAAGGGAAATAAAACCCTGTGTTCAGGTACTTAATCTACAGCCGTAAACTGTAGCCAAAGTCGGGGCATGGCATGAAGCTGATCAAGGACTGTAAAGTTGAAGTATGGCTAACCGGATTTGATAAAGTATGGTGTCCTGTATATCTCTGAGAAACACTTAAAGAAAAGAAAAATGAATTCTTGGGTTTCTCCACTGGACCTGAAGAAGAGAGAAAGCAGTCATCCTGCATTAGGTACTGATGGTTTGGAGTACTTGACTATAGTTCTGTGGAGCCCATCATTTCCAGAGACTTTTTCTTAGTCTGTGGGCCTCAGTATCTCTGGGCGTCTGTGAGCCTCCATTTTCAAGTGAGAAATCCTTTTGAGAGAGAAGGCAGACTGTTCACCCTAGGAATACTGGGAAGGGGAGGGCAAGAGGCATGCATGAGGTGGAGCTGGTCTGTGTGCCCCTTCCCTTTGTTCTGAGGGAGCAACAAAAGGTCGCTATTTTTAGCTATGGATCGGCATTGTATTACCAGGTACAGTGTATTGACCTGATAACAGGAGAGGGACTCTGGGCTTCCCACAACAAACACTGGATGTAGTGTCACCAGCAGAAGCAGCAGCGGTTCAGATGCACCAGGAAGATGAACCTGGAGGTACAATCTTAATTGGAAAAAAAAAAAAAAAAAAAAGAACAGATAGGCACCAGGCCTCCTGGCTTATTTGGCATGTGCCATCAAAGATGCAGCTTTCAGGAGTGCCAGCCTGGCTCGGAGTTGCTTCTCTTCAATGCCACGTTGAAGGAGTTTATGGGGCAGGAAAATTGCAATTATCAAAATGCCCCACGCCCTGGGTGTAACTGCAGCTTGTCACATGAGCTGCCAAATCTGGGGGAGGGGCATACCCCCCTTTGGCCACATCAGCCATGCTTCCTGGAGTGCTTGGCAGACCCCAGAACCACAGTTAAGCTGACTGGATTCTGATGCCTTCCTCACCTCCCAGCCACAGCCCCATGTCCCCAGTGCCCACCCACTTCTGTTCCCTGCTGACACCAACTGTGGCTCTATCCCTGGGGTAACCAGCTTTTTAGTCAGCAGGCCTGGGTCACACGAGACACAAAGGTTTTATGATTACCAAACTTTTCTTGTAGAGTCCAAAGTTTTGGTTTTAAAATGTAAAATCTTCTTCCTTTTCCTCAGAGGACAATCCATATTACTTTGACTTCTCTATGGGCTGTAGGAACACTCAGGACATAGTAACCCTTGAGGTAGCAAGAGCCCCTTCTCTCTGCTTACAGGAATGGAGGAGGAGGAGAGAGCAGACGCAGAAGCTGATCAGCTAAGAACTGGCTTCAAAGTGCCTAGTGTTATTTACGTGGTAAGGAGGTCCCTCCAGGGACCCCCATAAAGTTATCTCAAAAGTGACAGTGAAACCAGTACTGCATGCTCTTCTGCCTCTGAACACTTGCTGAGGGCCATGAGCTATGTCCTTCCTCCTTCTGACCAGTTTCCCCATCTGCAAACTGGAGACCTAGCAAATGACAGGACTAAAGGTTCCCAGGACTGCAGAATGCTTGCGTTGACTATTTGCAGCTCCTTTATCCTGGCCAGCGCAGGCTCCAGATCTGGTTTCGTTCTGCTTTCTTTTGAATCACACTCTGGGAATCACACTATGCAGCCCAAGCTGGTGTTGAACTCATGATCTTCTTGCCTAGGCCTCCCAGGCCTTGAGGTCTTAGGTGTATGTTACTGTGTATAGCATCTCAAACAGCCTTCCACATTTTGTTTATAGAAATAGTCTATAAATATCTATTATAAGAATTAAAAAAAATGGAGACAGGAACAAAACAAAAATAAATCACTTCTGATTCTACCATTAGCTGATGGCTACCAGTTAAGTATTTACACAGCTCTTTCTGGTTACAGGCTTTGAGGTTCAATTGATATACACATTCAAATGCACAGTGCATGTTTAAAACTCACTACTTAAAATTTGGGGTGGGTGGAGATGTAGCTCAGTGGTAGAGTATTTGCCTACCATGCACAAGGCACTGAGTTCAGCTCCCAGTATCACAAAAAGCAAAAAGAGATTAGGCGGTGGTTGGAGGGCTGGCTCAGCAGTTTAGAGTACCACTGCTCTCCCAGCAACCATGCCAGGCAGCTCACAATGTACAGTTCCTATCACAGGAGATTTGACAGCCTTTTTTGGTGTCCATGGACACTTGGATGAGAATGCACACACACACACACACACACACACACACACAAAATCTGAAAAAGTAAATAACAATTTTACATCATGAGTATGTGGTGTGTGTGTTTGTACTCACAAAATGGAAGGTTTCTATACCATGCTGCACACAGAGGGGTCAGAGGACACTTTTGTGAAGTTGGTACTCTCCTTCCACATTTACCTTGGTTCCAGGGATTGAACTCAGATCTCCAGGCTTATGTGGTAAGCACTTTTACCCTCTGAGCCATCTTGCTAGCCCACATCTACTATTTAAACTATTTATTAACAGATTATGAGTGAGGCAACTCACACCCAGAAAGACAAGCATGGTATGTACTCACTTACAAGTGGATATTGGCTGTTAAGTGAAGGAGAGCCATGTCACAACCCATAGACCCAGAGAAGACAAGTGACAAGAGAATTGTGGGGGAGCCTCACAGAGCTCCCTGGGAAGAAAAAATAGAGTAGATTTTGCAGGTTGACTGGTAGGGATGCGAACGGGAGGGATCAAGTGGGAGAGGGGGCATGGAAGGAGAGAATACAGAAAGATGACTGGAATTAGACGGCTCTTGGGAGAAGGTGATATGGAAACGTTAGAAACTCTCCAGAATCTACAAGGGTGGCTGCTAGCGACAGAGGCTACAGAGCCTCAACTGGTCACCTTCTACAACCAGGCAAGGCTTCCAGTGGTGGGGCAGGTACACCAACCCAGCCACAAAACCTTCTACCTACAGCTTACCCTGCCTGCAAGACATGCCGGGGCAATGGTGGCTCAGAGCTTGTGGGAGTGGCCAATCCATGACTGATCTAACTTGAGGCCCATGCCACAAGAGGGATCCCATGCCAGAGACTGACTGGATAGCGAGGAACTGGAAGCTGAGTGACCCAGAGACCTGGGGTAGAACTAAACATGACTGGCCAAAATAATGACAATCATAATAATGATGATGATGATAATAATAATAATGATAAATAAATGATAATTTAAATTTAAAAAATAACAGAATGAACTAAAATATCTTAATTAACTTAAATAAAATGAAATTTTATATTCAACTATGTAAATGAAATAGAAGTTACATATAGTTTGGCCCGCCAGTTTTCTCTTCTGATTGCTTCCAAGTTGTTAGTCTTCAGTGCATGACGGTTATCAGCTATAAATAGTGGAAGTTTCCTGTAGCTGTGACCTCCGTCTTGCTTCAGTGCAGGGATCTCAATGCCCTGTTTAATTGAGCTCCCCAGGAGAGATGGGCCTTATCCCTTTGGATTGGAAAACTGTCTTCCTGACACATCTCTTCAAAGTTCTGGATAACTTCAGCTGTGGATCTGAGATCCCTGCCCAGCGAGTCTCTAAGGGCCACGATGTCCTCTGCACTTTGGGAGGCATTGTACACAACGTCCCAATTTAGCCTGATCTATCTGTTGGGAAATCTTGAGTACCAGCCCTGGCACTTAATGAGACTCTACGGCTGCAGGGAATAGCAAGTGATGTATAAAACGCCGAACAATAATAATTCAACATAAGCTGAATTTAAAAGCATCATAAAAGCTATAAGCCAATCCCCAACAAAAGAAGACATCTTGCTAAAACCCACATCAGTGGCAAGCAGGGGCCTTGGCCACTTATCTGCTCCAAGGGGAGAAGGATGTGGAAGGGGCTACACATTTACAACCCAAGCTCTCTTCAGCGGATTCCGGGTTCAGAGAGCAAGGCCCCGCCCCCACCCCCTGTCCCCTGCTTTCTTTCCTTTCAGCCACGGGGGGGGGGGGGGGGGGGGGAAGAAGGAAAAGGCACAGCGTGAAAGCACCTATAGATTCAGCGTGGGGAAGTTCTGTTGAGATTTTTCTTTTTTACAAAATAGCTAAACAATCCCCTTCCCTTTTTGAATTTTTAAAAATCACAAATCCCTTTGTGGAATCAGAGACATCGAATCTCACACATTTGAGGTCTGAGGGACAAAAGAAAAACATAAGTCTAAATTCCTGTGGTGGAGCAGGCATTGATTCAAGAAAATTCAGTAATTTGTGCCCCCACAGGGTAGCTGAGCAGTGTGGCTATGAAACCTTAGAAGACCACTAACAGGACCTTGTCCCTGTTAAAAGCAAAGACAGGCATTCAGGCTGGGGGTAGGGGTGGGCCTGGACATAGCAAAGGCCAGGGTTCAAGGCCCCAGGTTTGATCACTCAGACTGGGAAGGGCTTTCTAGGGACCCTGTGAATAAGAATGGGGAGAGGGACAGTCACACTGCCAAGTACCTGGGAAGCGTCATAGCTGCCAGCAGACGCCCCACAAGAGCTGCGTAATATTTCTGGAGCAAGTTGCATCCTGATATTTTAAGCTGAGAGTTTTATTGCTGCTGAGACCATACAGTTGAAAAGGAAATTGAACAGCCTTCTCTCTAAATCATCTGATTTATAGAAATTGAAATTGATTCATATAATTGGAGACCACTAATTATAGGAGTTGAAGAAGAAAGATTGTATGCCAAAGTTCTAATTGCTGAACTATCAAAGTTAGTCAAGATTTGTCTCAGGGAAGGAAGAAAATTATCCTTTTCTGCGGGGTGCCAGGGACAACGGTCACTGTGTTGGTTTACTGCCGTTCCTTTGCACTTCACAGAGGCCTTTCTGAGGATAAAACAAAGAGGTCCCGTCCCCCCCCCCCCCGAGTATGCTCACAAGGGCTGATTTTTCCAATCCTGTGCTACCATTGTGGGATTAATGTTATGTCATAAAATATATGGAGGAGAGAGAGTATATGTTGAGCATATGCACTAGTATTTGGGAGGCTGAGGCAGGAGAATCATAAGTTCAAGGGGAGCCTGGACCACACAGTGAGACCCTGTATCAAAGAAGAAAGGAGAGAATCCCACAGTTTTATGACCTGTCTGTGACCATCTCCATCTTTCTTCCTTCACTTACCATGCTGTGCCTATCTTAGACCCACAGGGCCATGCTCTCCTGGTCTCTGCCTGCTTCTTTTGTTCCTGTGAACACTCCTGAAAACCATCATTGTAATTGACTGTATAACTGTCCATCAAGGAGAGCTGGTTCTGTGCAATGCCCCGGTGCCACACATTTAGCTCAATTCCCATTTTAATTTTTTGACATTTTAAATGATGCTATAATGAACATTTTTCACGCATATAGCTTTTTTCATACTTTGGATAAATTCCTTAAAATAGATCTTCAGAAGCAGAATTACTGGGTCAATGAATTTAGCGTGTTATTACTCATGATGGGTATTGACAACATGTCTTCTGCAGGGACGTCAACCACTCAGAGCGCCACCAGCATTATTGGAAGTCCTGGTTTCCAGAGTTTTCTTTTTTAATATTTGTTGTAACTCAGAAAACCCAAAATGGCAACCAAGCGCTATTTAAGCTTGCAAGTTTTAAATACTGAAGAAAATTATTTGTCTTCCCTGTATTTAGTAGACTTGTTTCCCCTTACATGAATTATCTGTCCTTGCTCTTTGTCTAAGCAAAGAAATGTTTATGGGATTGCAGAACCAGAGGGACAGAAGCCGTTAAGAGATTATAGAAAATGCACAGGGCATCTAGAGCATGAGAGTTCCCCCCCCCCCGCTTTCCTGACGAGTAAAGGAGCCCCTCTCCATCACATGATAACTGACAGCCTGGCTACACTGACAGCATCAACCCCAAGCCTTGGCCTCTTTGAGCCAATCTTCTGCTCTGTGTTCTCCTGCCTTATATTACAGCTAAAGCATGTAAAAGCAGGACTATAACGTCTTCCTTTGAGATTTGATGTTTATGCTAATGAGGTAGACCAACTAAAGAAAAAATGTTGAGAAATCACATTAATTTGGATCAACTAAACAAAACCAACCGTAGTCTTGATTTTCTCCACCACAAACCTTATAGCACTTTACAAAGTAATTAGTACTTATAACAAAGAAACTGGTCCCTCCCCTCCTGCGTCCCAGGAAAATTAAGAGCCACTTCTCTGAGTTCTGCAATCTTCCCTAAAAAGATCAAGAGAAGGTAGGAATTGATGATGGCGGTGGTGATAGTGAGGAGGAGGAGGAGAAAGAGGAAAAGGAAGAGGAGGAGGGAGGAAGAAGGAGGATTGGAAAAAAGGATAAGGATGAAGTGGAATAAAGAAAAGAAAGAGAAAAAAATTAGAAGAAAAAAAGGAGGAGTATGTGGAGAAGAGAAGGAAGAATTAGAAGAAACAGAAGTACCACAGAAGGAACTGGAGGAGGAAGAAAAGGAAGAGAAGGGAGGAAGTGGCCATGCTCTACACAGCTGAATTTGGCTTTCTGAAACATGGATCCAAGAAAATATACAGAGTGCCTCCAGGGTGGCCAGGTGCTCCTAAGCAGCACAGCAGAACACCCAAGACATGGTGTGGGTGGGATACATAGGTGGCCTGGGGACCTCAGAGGCCAGCTGGGAGCTTCCCTTAGTCTTGGTGTAATGAAACTATGGCTTCCAAAGGAGTCTTCGGAGGGAGGCAGCAGTCAGCTGATCAAAAGAGATGAAGGAGAGGTGTTCCAGGGAGAGGGAGCTAAGCACACAAGGACTCCAGAAAGGAAGGTACGTGGTGCTTCGGGGGTCCAGAGGCAGCCTATGAGAACTAGGAGCAGGGTGGGAGAGAGGAGCAGCTACAGAGGCCAGGGCTGGCCCCCAGTGAGGGTCTCATGAGAAAGGGGACCACTGTAGAGAGCTGCCAGCTGCTTTCAACCGAGTAGTACTCAGGTGTCTCTTGTTGGACCCATCTTTCTAGGCAGGACAAAGTTTGGATAGGAGCACAAGCTACAGGGAGGGAAAAGATGCAAGAATCTGAGGCAAAGTTTGATAAAATTGAAGAAAGGCCTATGATGTGCGGGGTGGGGATGGGTTAGAATGGGAAGTCCTTCGGCTGATTCTTGAGACTTTGGCAAGCTGATGGACCAGGGGGTATACTTTTCAGAAAGCTGTGCCTAGGTGAGGCAGAGGTGCCCTGTGACCTGTTGCAGGCCTTTTCAAGGGCACCTCTTGGGAGCAAGCTGACCCTGGAGATGGGGAGACATCCTGCCCAAAGATGTACCCCCCCAACGGTGGCTACAATATATAGAGGAAAAGGAAGCATGGGTGGGACCCAAATATGCACATAAGGCCGGTCAAGGTCACTGGATCAGATGAGCCAAGGATGAGCAAGAAAGACACTCATAGGTAGGCATAGACATGCAGAATGAGAGGCAGCAGGCGGGACGCGCCACAACAAGGTCTTCTTGGTTACAAGGAGCCATGCTACCAGGAAGGGCAAAGGGTGGGATTCTGTCCACAGGACCCTCACTTCACAGGGTCCTGCATGACCGAGGGTGGAGGAGAGGGCTGAGGACAAGGTCAAGAAACGGCATCATCATGTCACGCGGCCGTGAGCTTGCCAAAGGCCACCCAGGCAGGCAGTATAAATACGTGCTGCACCTCAGACACAAAACTCCCACCTCCATGATGCAGGAAGCTGGGTGGGATGCTGACAGGGGTAGTGTCTACCTGGCTGCCTGCTGAACCTCGTATCTGGCTGGAAAGTTATAGCCAATCCTTTGGAGGGGGAAAATGTTCTTGCTTTTGTTTTTATCATCTGGCGCGATCTTGATTCATCTTGATGAGAACTTCATTTTGCAAACCCAAGAGAATATAATTGGGGTTATTTTTTTTTTAACTCCAGGCTCAGTTCTAACTGGGGATGAGGAATTAATAAAAGCAGAAAAAGACAAGACTCTTGGACAACTGTAATTACGATGTTGTAACTTCCCCCAAAGCTAACAGGAGCAGTGAGCCTAGGCAGGCCAGGGTCATGATGCTGACGTACAGGCTCCCAGTGCCAGATTAGAGAAAGAAGCATGGGGATTCCAGAGAAGCTCCAGTACTTCTTGGGGGATAATGGAGGTGCTATCTAAACATCTCTGTATCTCACATGCTGCTTGTCCTCAGAGAATAAGATGGGTATCCTGTGAAGACTACATCCAAGTACGTATGATGCTCAGAACTTGTTACAAACCTAACATGAGCTTGTAACTCACCACCAACCAACACATATCCTAACTTTTGGATGTTGGGGTTCAAAACACTTGGAGTAAACAGAGGTATTATTCCGAGTTATAACAGTGCGGGCAAAGAAGCAGAGGCTCAGGGAAAGGTCAGATGTGGCATGGCATGGGACAGTTTCTGAATACCCAGTGGGGGAGGAGGGTAAAGTTGATGTAATTGCCAAAGGCAGGAGACATGAAAACTACAGCATAGGTATCCAAATTACGCATCTAGCACAGGCACACAAATGTCTGCCTGCACACAAGACTCCCATAGGCAAGGATTAGCACACACTTACATGTGTGTAAATGAGTGCATGTGCACACAAATGTACACATTGTTATGCTCATTCCTGGACACATGTTTACACATGCAAGCACAGGTACACATATGCAGAGGTGCTTGTGATGTACATGAATTGACTGAGGATTTGTATAAAGTACAGGAATATGAGAGAATGAGTCTCTAGGGACTCGGAGGCATAGGCAGCAAGGACCTGAAGTGGCCTTACCTTTACCAAAGGCTGAGGTGAGGGAAACAGCATGACGCATGGCCAGAAAGCCCTTTGAGGAATTTCAACTTAGTGCAAAATATGGCTAGAAGGAAGTGTCGTGTGCTGCTGAGTCCATGACACTGGGCTGGGGACTGAGAAGAAATGGGCTTCTTCTGTCTGCTCTCCAGAGAGAGTCCCAAGGAGGAAGACTACCCATTCACCACAGAAACAGAAAAGAAGGAGCCCCAGAGGCTGTGTCTGCCATATCCAGTCTCCAGACTCTAGTGAATTCTGCTTTGTGATCCCAAGAAAGCTTGTACAGACGGTGCCAGGCTCTGCAGTGACACACAGGGAGTTATGGCGAAGAGCATGTGGCCAGCAGGTCACAGAAGACTGACCCCCAAGCTTGACTTGAGACTGGATCTTCCTTTCCTCCAAGAATCTGGAGAAGCTAGAACATGTTAACAGCAATCCGGAGCCCAGCATGGGCTCCCAGAACTGGCTGGGTCAGTGCGGCCTGCAAGCTGGTGGGTAGCAAACAAGTACATTCAACATGAGATCTATGTTTCCATGGGCACTTCCATTTCCATGGAGATAACAAAGGGAGACGTGAGGCCACGGAGTGGATCAGAGGCTGGTTAACTAGCCATGCCCACACGGTGCGGGGTAAAGCACCAGTGTCACAAGTAAGTGGCACCCCTATGGGTTGTGGCAGTGCACCATGCCCAAGCTTGTGCTGTAGGGCCATCTTTTATCTATGGGTTCACATAGAAACCAGAAGGAGAGAATAGTGGAAGTGTGGGTGGCCAGAAGTGGGGACCTGGGGTGCAAGGGAGGTCCCATGAGCAAAAGAATCCTTACTGCTTGGTGACAAGGAGACAATGTAAGTGGCCAGATGTAAATATAAATATTCGAGTGCGGCAGAGACAGTTGCCCCCGCTGTATCTCCTACAGCCATGCTCCTCCCATGTCCCGTCTCTTCCCATGACTCCCACGATGTCACCTTCCACATCTCTCAAGTTTCCTCTTGACAAGTAGGCAACAGTGGAGTAGGAGAAATGTGTAAATAGAAGCCTGGCTCCCCACAGCTCCTGAAGTCTCTCCTTAGCCATCCATTTGCCAGGCACACCTGCTCCTTACTACGGCCACCTACCTACTTCTGCGAGTAGAGTCTGGAAAAAGCAAAGTCAGCCACTTTCCGGAGAAGCCCGGCATGCGCTGCCTTCCTCAGTCTTCCTCTTCCCAGTGTCTGGCTTTCGATGCTTGAGTGGCCATGGAAATCTCACACTGCTAATGAGAGACAGTCCATCTGCCTGGCCCCTGAGTACAAGCTCATGGTTTACGTGGCAGAGGAGAAAGTATGCAATGTTATGTGGTGATGCCGAGATGCATTTACTGGGTAGAAAACAGGGTTTCACCTGGTCCAAGAAAGGACACCAGGGATCAACCCAGGAATCACCATGAAGAAGTAGCCTGTGTCCTGTCTCTCAGAGAACATGAGCACATGACCAAGAGTGCTGGGTCCTCCAGAGCCCACACTGATAATACAGGAGTCAGACCATGGCTCTTGAGCACTAACCACACTGGGTCAGAAGGTGTGGACTAAGACAATAAGACTCAAGGCTGCTGGGCATCTGCCTTTTGGCTAGGAGACAGTCAGGCCTGACCTCCACGACCCATGTGTCTATATTTTATGGATCACATTTTGTGGCAGTTTAGAGAGACAGGGACAGACAGGTGGAGACAGAAGACATTGGGAAAGACAGAGTGAGAGAGACAAAACAAACTAACCAGGCATTTGCTATACACTACTGGCTTTTTGGTGGAGACAGTGGTCATTTAATCCTAATATTGATTGTATTGACACTGTTATTCCAAGGTAAACATGAAGAAACAGCTTCCCCATTGCACGCCTCATACGATGAAATCACAACCTGTCAGACTCCCCTGAGACCACCTGAGATGAGAGCTCCCTAGACCCTTCACTGGACCCTCAAGAACGGATGGACAGCCCACCTCAGGCAGACAGGTGCAAAGAGCAGCCAGGAGGCCTACAACAGAACCTGGGTGGAGCTGAGTTACAAACTTGAAACCTGGAAATTTTGATTAAACCAGCCCAAGTGACTTCATACCATTTCTTGATGTCTGAGTCACAGGATCAGGAATAAAACTTTCTCCAGAAGAGATGGGGTACTACCTAATGTTTTCCCCACAAACAGCTCCTTGAGATATGGGCAGTCTAAACCCTGACCACACACGCCTCCTCTGTTCTTCAACCCCATTTCAAGATGCTCAGGACTGGAGATGAATGGGACTAAGAAAGGCAGTATGAGCAAACCAACTTATTTTAAAAGTAATAATAAAACTGTTTTTCTTTGGTGCTGCAGCAGATAGGCTTTGTTTGGTTTGGGGGGGGATCGTTGTTGTTGTTGTTGAGACAGTCTTCCTGTGTTGCCTAGGAAAGCCTGAGACTCACAGGGACTCTCCTGCCTCAGCTTCCCCAGTGCCAAGATTCCAGGCCTACGCCACCATGCCCCATTTGAACAAGCAAATTCCTTTCTATGGAGGGAGAACACACCACTGGCTGACCCAGAGATCAGATCCTCTTGCAGCAGACCATGCTCTGGAGTGAAGGGAAGGGGTCCCTTTTATTACCCTCATTCTACATTGTGATAAGGACTGTGGACTTCCACTTTGCTGAAGTCTTTCCTGCCATCTGTGGAGCTCAAAGGTTTGTGGATATTGTGCTCAACAGGACACAGCAGAGATGTCAGATTTCTAAGGACAGAGGCCTGGCCATCTCTCCTCCGAAATCAGGGAAGAACTCCTGGCCCGGCACTCCAAATGAAATTCTAGAGTGTCTGAAAAATGAGGGCCCCACATCTGCCTGTTTGGTGTTCCAAGCTCCAAATCCGTGAGCTTAATCAGCCTCTTCCCTTGACAAGCTACCTGGTCATGGCTGTTTTATAAAAATGCTCATGTTTTCTTCCACTATGGGTACTTGTCCACCATACTTGGCTCACTGACACTTGTGGCATCATGAAGAATGAATACAATTGGGTCGTGGACTAGGCAATGGACTGACTGCAAAAAAGACAGAAGAAGATACCATCTCTGCCTAGGAAGCTCACATGCTAGTCCTGGCAAAACATAAATAAGACCATTCCATGTTACCATTTATGTGAGGTGATGGTGAGCAACAGGAGAAAGGACATACAAATGTCCCAAGGCAGGATACTACCAGAGTGTTTCGAAAAACAGATAACAGGTTTGGAAAACAGTGAGTGGGGAAAGAGCTGCAGGCAAGGCAAAGGGGCTCTAATGAGCCAGCACTATTGCAGGAAGCTACTTGCCCCTTTCACATCCTTTCTTCATCTCTGGGGGATTTTGGAGCTACGAATAAAGACCTGAGAACTTTGAGAAAGTATACACAACCCAGAAATGTCCCTGTTCCTACCATGCGCCTGCCTCCCACCATAGGGATAGGGAGCTATGAACTCAGTATTCATTCTCAGATCTAAGGTCAGACCAAGCAGATAACTGTGAAAAGTATTTCCTTCTTTATTAAGCAATATTCCTTCATGGAGGATCAATGCTGAGCTGTTTGACACTTACTGCTCCCTCGAGGAGGCCGGTTTTCATTGAACTGTATGCAGTAGGCATCCAGATCTTAGCTACACTTCCCCTGCTCAGTAAATCCACATGAAGCATTAGCGGGTAAATTAAATTACCTGGAACTGCTTATCTGCTTCAGAAAAGAATTCCAAATAAAGGACCCGGGTCCTCTGAACCCCATTTTTCCATGGGGCCAGCATCATTGTGGGGCAAAGGCCTTCACATGGTGAGTAAGGAGCACATGAGTGGGCTGCAGGTAGAGCAGGAGCAGATGCCCAGCCCCAGGCAGGAAGAGGCTGGAAAGTGCCAGCGCAGCCACACTGTTCTTCAGAAGACAAATCCTTAGTGAGCGTTACAACAGCCCAGGAGAAAGAAAAGGGGCTCAAAACTGAGACAAAGCCTCCCAAACAAATGTCACTGTAATGTGGCCATTTCCTGAGGACATTTCACAGGAGAGATCAGAGGGTTGTAGGTCATCTCCAGGATCATGGGGGAGGTGGACATCTCCCTGCACTGCTGAGAACTAGTAGCCTTGATCATAAGATGGAAGAGAGATGGGTCAGGTCTCTGGACCCATGCTGGCTTGGGTCTGGACAGGCCAGCAGGCAACAGGAAACATGGGAGGGGGGGGACAGAGATCTGTGGCCACAGGGTGAGGTCGGGGGAGAGAGAGAAGGGTTGAGACTCACACAAGATATCTGCTGTGCCAATAGGTTTGAACTGGAGAAAAGAGGTGGGGACATATTAACCTGCTGTGGTTTAAAAGGGGATCTGTCCCCCAAGGGCATGTTGAAAGTCTGGTTCCCAAGGTGACAGTACAAAGAAGCATGACCTCTGCAGCCAAGCACTGAAGCAGTGTGGGTTTTAAGGTGGACCTTTAAGGTGTGCACTGAGGCCCAGTTCAAGGGAATCGGATCACCAGCAGTGCTCTCCTTAGATGGGGTCAAGTTCTTCTTAAGTTCCTTAAGAGTGAGGTTTTTACAAAATAGCAACCCTGGCTCCTCCCTGCTTCCCAATGAGCGTTTTCTTCTGTTGCTACACTTTCCTACCATGATGATGCCCACTGTGAGGAGATGTAGTCAGGGGCCTTGCCAGAGCCTCAGCCATGATATACGGACTCAGCCTCTAAATCTGTGAGCTAAATGCAACTCTTTGCTTTGTAAGTTACCCAGCCTTCCATATTTTGTTATAGTAATGGCACACAGACTACACACACCATATACATTTTACGGCCTTGCCATGCTGACATAAAAAGTGGTACGCCTGATAGAGTCAAAATATGAGACTATGGGAGCTAGCCAGAGTGTTAAGTGGATAAAACACTTTGCCAGGCAAGCATGGTGACCTGATACTGCATGCCTGCGGCACCAGTGCTCCCATGGAAAAACGAAGCTTACATGCCTGCTGGCCTGGCATATACAGCATCAAAACTAAGAGATTCTGTCTCAACAAGGTAGAAGGGTGTCCTCTGATCTCTACACACACACATCGTGGCCCCTGTGTGTCCATACTCACATGCACAAATGCACACTCACACACACTCACATATATACACACACTCACTCACATACGTACACAGAGAGAAAATGAGCATGATATTATCTTTAGATCATTTCAGTGACATGAAAAAGAAGCTACAGAATTACAGGTGTCGTTTAGAAAGGAGAGAAGGAAAGAAGGAGAAGAGAGTAAGTGAGAGAAAAGGGAGAGGAAAGAAAAGAAAGCTGTGAGTTGTGGAGTGAAGGAGGGGTGGGAGGGGCTAAGTGGCAGGAAGCTAAGACAGTTTGGGAAACAACAGGAAAGACAAAAAAGATGGAGTAAGGGAACAGAGGCTATGATACACTGTAGCCGAATCATCTTCCTAGCTTTAAATCCTGGCCACTGCCCACCGGATGTTGAGGACAGATGATGGGTACCCAAGTGACTGAGGAAGACTGACCCTTGCCTGTCCTCCCTCTGACTCTTAAGGACCAACCTTCATTAGTGTGGATCAATCAACATGGGTAGGAGGAAAACCCACACTGCTTCAGTGCTTGGCTGCAGAGGTCCTGAGAAACGTCCTCCGAGGCCAGTGCTCTGAAGGATGGAGTAGGACAAGAACAAAAGAGCTCACAAGCCGAGCCACCATCTAGAACATCTGGAGAAGATGAGTCTAGGGCACTGGTTCCCAACCTGTGTATCGCAACCCCTTTGGGGGTTGCTTAACTAATATTCTGCATATCAGATGTTTGCATTACAATTCATAACAGTAGTAAAATTATACTTATGAAGTAGCAATGAAAATAACCTTATGGTTGGGGGCCACCACAACAGGAGAAACTGTATTCAAGGGTTGCAGCATTAGGAAGGTTGAGAACTACTACTCTAGCGGGAGGGGAAGCATCAGGATCCAGAACCAGCCATGGTACTGCCTACAGCTCACAGAACAGCCATGCTGTAACTCATTACATCTCTCTCTCTCTCTCTCTCTCTCTCTCTCTCTCTCTCTCACACACACACACACACACACACACACGGCTGGGCTTAACGGTGCATGTCTGGAATCCCAGGCTGAGGAAAACAAACAAACAAACAAACAAAACAAACAAACAAAACTTGTTCTAAGCCAGCCTGAGCTACTGAGTGACCTCAAAACCAGGCAGAACAACTTAATGAGACTGTATCAAAATAAAAGCTTAAAGGGGGAGGGCTCAACAGTTGGGCCCGTACTCATGAGGTCCTGGGTACCTTCTCTAGTACCAGAGGATAATCTAAATATTGAGGTATGTGCAAATGAAGTACCGTGGAGCAGAACACACTTGCAGGCGGCATGAGGGAAACTTCTATTATAGACAGGAAACGGCACAACAGAGTAGAGAGTTCATGGCAAGCCAGTCCCCAGGGCCCCCCTCCAGGGTGGGTGCAGCTTGTTCTCAGGTGGCTCTTGCACTGCAGCAGTGAGATGAGAGGAGTTTGCAAGCCTGCGCTTTGTACCCTGTGGCAATGTGGCATGTGGAACCTAAATGACAGGGGCATTCTGTTTCTTGGAACAGCTCGGCCCTAGCTCCTCTGTCTGGCTGTCCCTTAGCTGAAGATGCTGTGACCTCAGTGTATCCATCTCCTCCTCAGAAACACAAGTGAGATGGGGATAACAGTGTTGGTGTGGTGCCATCTGGAACCCTGTCCTGAATTCTGGGGCAGCAGAGGCCTGGCTGACAGGCCGTGCTTTGCAGCACGGGCAAAGACTGACCAACAAGAAGCGGCGAGAAACGTATGCAGGATGAGTTCCTACCTGTCAAGTGGAAAGCTAAGGGCCTGGACCAGAACTGCCCATGTGATGCTGTTAGTCCAGCCAAGGATGGATTTCCCCCGTCAACCACGGCTGGTACTGCGCTTATCCATCACCATACCGGTGACTTGGTGAGCTCACAGGAGACTCCTCCGTCATGTGTAAACCAGCCATTTATTAATTTCTGCAACAAGTACCCAACTTCATTACTCACTTTGGAGATCGCACGCCGTGTTTACATAATCTTTCTCCAGCTACAGGCGTCTCGAAGCAATATCCCCGGGCAGCCGTCGCGGCGAGATACCGAGAGTAGTTAGGGATGGCAGTGTTACAAGCCGGTAAAGCAATGTAATTACACAGATCCAACCTGCAGCCGCCCTGCTTCTTCGAGTTACTCCTGGAATGCAATGTCAAAATTTGCATGCAGGATGCTGACCAATAATGTGCATTTTAACTTACCAAGGCAAATAAAACTGCACGCCATATGGCTGATTAGAAAGACTCTCTCCTTTTCTAAACAGCTGGGTGAGTAACAGCAAGTAGAAGCTGCTTGGCAGCTGCACCCTCTTAGCTGCAATGATGTTGCTGCATGGGATCTGGGCTGCCACAGGTACGAGGCTGAGACCCTAGAGACAGCAGAGGCATGGCAGGGCCCTGTCTGAAGCAAGCATTCCAGCCACCAGAGCCTCACAGCTGGGCCAGCACAAACAGGCTCATTTTACATCTTATAAATGAAGTAGTGCAATTACGGACTTGCTGCTGTTTGGTTCTGACTGCTTCCTCCAAACACAGCTGACCATTCTCAATCCAAGCTGAGCCAAGGTGGACTTCTTGTTCTTAAGGAAATGCCCCAGAGGGCTTCTTGCAGAAACCTGTGATGTTACCTACATCCTCTGCCCTCACTGGAGCTTCCCACAGGGCCCCAGTTGGCCCTGGCTCTTCTCAACTATCTGCCTCCTTTCCACCCTCTAGGGATCAATGATTGCTCACTGACATGGGGCTCATCACCCTATGTGTGAGGTGTCAGGAGACCTCATGATAATTGCAAGACCGGATCAATCAGGTATTGGGACAGGGAGGTGTCCCAGGAGGCCCACAGGCACCTCCTCTTTATGAGCAACGTAAGCACATTTATGGCCCCGCTAAATCCTCAGCAATCCTGACATGTAACGAACCTATCCTCTTCTGCACCATCACCACAAGCCATGCTTCCTGTGTCCCGCCTCCCGGTTGATCTCCAGTCTCTGCCAGGACAGAGGAGAATCTGGTACCCAAAGCCACCAAAATACTGCTCCACTCTGTCCCCCAGAGCTCACTGCCTGTTTGCATGACTATATTCTGAATCTCACTACCTGGCCACCGACTTCTGGCTGTGCTTCCTCCACCAAGAAACCCCAAGCCCTCCCAGAGCTCGTTAGAATCCCCAGCAAAGCAACACAGACACAAAAGAGCAGGCACTGGCGGTTGGTACTCATGGCCTAGCGTTGATGCTTCACCTAGAGGTTATGTATATGTGGATTGTGGGGACATGCGCTAGTTGGTTTTTATTGCCAACTTGACACAACCTAGTGTCACATGGAAAGGGACTGTCCATATCAGATTTCTCAGTGGCCATGACTATAAGAAACTGTAATTGATTGGTGAATGAAGTGAAAGGGCTCAATCCACTACGGGCAGCGCCCTCCCTACGCACGTGGTCCTGGGCCATGTAAGAAAGCTGACCATGAGCCTGTAAGGAGAGCCAGCATAGGCAATATTCCTCCACGGTCAGTCAGTTCCTGCTTGAGTTCCTGTCCTGACTTCCCTCCATGATGGACTGTGACCTAAAGGTGTAAGCTGGAATAAACCTTTATCTCTCCAGGTTGCTTTTGGTCAGAGAATTTTTATCACAACAACATACTAAAATTAGACGAGGCAGGAAGACATGCTTGTCTAGGGTGGCTGTCAGTCCACAGTGTTCCCGACTAGCTGCTTGGTCTGTGACCCTGGCTCGCTCTTATTGGGACCTTCCTCAACCTCCTTCTAGCTGCAGGATGTGGCTCTGCCTGCTGGCTGTCACTGTGTCCCCCAGCATCAGGCCAAATCATTGTGTCCTCCTCTCCTGTGGTCTCGGCACTGGGCCAGACTGGGATTACATTTCCGAACAGCACAGGAATCACTGGGGGCATCACAGTGAACTGCCACTAAGACACAGCACCCCTCTGGGTGTGGTCAAACACATCTGTAATCCCAAAGCTGGAGAGTAAGACGCAGGAGGATCAAAAACTCCAGGGTAGGACTGACACTCCATGTGACACTCCTGACAAGTGCAAGGGCCTAGGTTCTGTTCCCCACTCTGTAGACAAAAGCAAAGAAATGGGAGTGTGGAGTTTATTTTCTGAAATTCTGATGTCTGGTGTCTACCCTACCTGCTCTTACCCTCCATCTCAGAACACCAGGGTCAAAGAGGCACACACCTATAATCCCATCACTCAGGAGGCAGAGGCAGGAGGATGGCGTGTCCCTGCTCTCCTAGGCTCTAAAGGGAGACCCCGTTTAAGAAAGAAAAGAAATACAAAAATGCTATAGAGGCAGTCAGTTTGAAGGCCCACCATAAGGGATATATTTAAGTGATAGAGTCAGTAAAAGGACCTCAGCAGAGTGACTACGGCTCTTCATTGCCATAGACCTCATCCCACAAGCAAGCGCTGGGAGGCACCACAGAGTTCTAGGCCTGGAAGGATATGGCTCAAATGACCGCTCCAGGGCCTGGGCCAGTGTCACTACTCACTAGCTACCTACCAGGTCCCAGGCTCCAGATCAGGATCGCCTCAACTCCCGGGGAGGCCCTGGCTATCACAGCTCACTCTGAGCGCCCACAGAGCATGGCTTTCCCAGCAATGAGCTCAGACAAGGGAAACTTCTGTGGAGGTGCATGCCCTCCCCCTGATGAGCACCTCCCTTCTTTGTCATTGTCACCTACATCCTCCCACACTCACCTGCCAGCTTCCAGCCCCTCAGAGGTGGCAGAGTGCTCTCCTCCATGTACCAAGTGCCAGTGAAACCCTGAGGTCCAGCACTACCAAATTCCAGCAGAATCAGGGCTACTCTGCTGTCTCTTTGCTCAGTGAGACCTCCAGAAAGCCTTTGTCCAACGCATGGTGGCCCTGACCATGGGCCACATTCTGGCCCATGATAGACATTTCTGAGTGTAGAAGATAGATGTTTCTAAAGGTCTGTGTTGTGAGCAGAGCTTCTCAATTTTGACCCTCAGGAGCCCAGTGCCCACCTTGGCCCCAAGATCTGGCTAGAACAGCCGTTTTCAACCTTCCTAATGTTGTGACCCTGTAATACAGGTCCTCATGTGGTGACCCCATCCATAAAATTACTTTCCTTGCTACTTCATAACTGTAAGTCTGCTACTCTTACGGATTATAATGTAAACATCTTATATTCAGGATATCTGATATATGACTCCTACAAAAGGGTCACTCGACCCCAAAGAGGTTACAATCCACATGTTGAGAACCACTGGGCTAGATCAAGACACCATTCTGAAGGCCCAGCCTTCTGATGAGTTCCCAAGGCTCATGTCTCACTTCCCCAAGGCTACACCCACACCAACCACTGTGATGCTAGACCTTTTCTAGCTGAACATAAAGGTGCTGCAAAGGCACTTTCTCGGGTTGCAAGAAGCTCGGTGTCAGCCTTCGCCTGCTCTGCAGAGCAGGGGTGGGGAACACCACTTTAGAGCTTGAGAGCACCAGCCTGGCTTCCAGAAGGAACTGGTTTATGAGGCTGGTACTCTCACCATGACCTCTAAGAACAAGGGTGGGAAGCTTTAGAGCACCACTGAGGCTCCAGGCGAGATGGTCAACATGGCAGGAGGAGGCCATCACTGTCCCAGACAGCAGATCCCACAAATACTAAGGGCTTGCCTCCAGAGCCATAGCTCATGCCCTGTGCCCATCTGAGACCTCCAGAGAACCCTATGCACCTGGAGACATGCTCAGCTGAGGGGACAATAACCCCCATTGCTCTCTGACAGTGCCAGGCCACACATGTATTGCTACCTAGAGGGAAGTGGGGGTCATCGAATCCAGCTTTCTACTGAGCATGTGTTGGTTTTTCTAGAGTCAACCAGCATGGCCCAAATGCCACACTGCTAAGGACAGTCCAACTCATACATGGCTGGCTGACGTCTCTGTCCAGTAACCTCAGAACCTCAAGCCCCAACTATTACCAAGAGGCCTTGAGTCTACAGAGGATCTCATGGTGAGATGCCAGAGAGCAGGGCTTCTGTATGTGCCAGCTGGAATCCCAGAGCCACACCTGCCTGAAGCGGAGCCAGGACTAGAGGAAGAAACCCCTATTTGCACTGCTGTGAGGTTCTGGAAAAGGGCAGGGCTTGGTGCAGATTGAGTCAAACCATATTTAAAAAAAGGACTGAGGTTGCTCATTATGCACAGGGATGCCAAGTCCACCTTCCTACTAAGAAACCATTATGCAAACTACACATACAGAGAGGCACACGTGTGGATCCATACAGCCCAATAAACATGTCTTTACTGAAGCACAAATATATGCCAATGCAGTCACCCAACACAGCACACAACATGTACCTGTGCCAACAGACACAACCACACACCATCTAAATACATACACCCTTTATGAACCCATGTGCTAACAAGCCCGTATATAATCTCCTAAATTCCTCGACTCTGTGAATCACGCCAACACATTCACACTCCTAACACACCATGACAGCTACAGAGCCATAGTGATATTTACAGTACACATCAGTATGTGGACTTTATACATGTACCTTTGCTCCTGACCCATGCATCACAACACATACTTAAACACCCCCCCCACACACACAAGTACAAGGACCCTGGTACACCCTCAAAGTAGTTAAGCCAACCTACAATATGTACCACAATACTACCCCAATATATACACTCACTCCAATAGCTACACACACACACACACACACACACACACACACACACGCACACACTGACAAAGAAAGAACCAGTTAATCGTCTTCCCACCCACCATGCTATAAGTCCACCATGCATATAACCCAAAAAGAGGAGCCCCGATTCTGGCCCTGAGAGCACCCTTGAGAAGGAGAAGGCCAGGGACAGCCCAGAGTGTTCCAGCTTAGAGTGGCCAGTGTGAAGCGGTTGCTTGGTTCAGCCCGTGGTGCCAGGGGGCTAGCTAGACAACAAAGGCTCCCACCCCTCCTCTGGAAGCATTCCCAGATGAGAAGGCCCTCCTAATTTACACCTCAGAGAAGGGGGCTGACCCTGCTAGGAGGATTAGAGCCTCCTCCTTTCCCTTCCCATCTATCTGCCAGTGGGGGTCCCTTCTTCAGAAAGGACTGGGGCAGCAGAGAGCTGACTTCCAGACAAGGCTGATATGAGCATTATCTTCTCTTTGAGTTACTCACTGCCTCCCATACACTGCCGCAAAAGGTATGTAAAGGATCCCAACAAGGGATCCCAGCATTGGATGACAGCGGAAACCAGGGCTTCTGTAAGCTCACACAGGCGGACAACCTTTCGTCCACTGGGTCGTGGTCCTGTAGCCTTGGAGGAGCTTCACCCCTTTCTCCCTCCCTGCTGAGCCAAAAGGGACACAATGAGCTTATGGCCTTAGGCAGGGGGGTCTGGGGAAATGGCTTCAAGTCTAAGTGCGGAGCATTAGTGGTTCGCAGTCTGTCTGGACTGAGCAAAGCCAGCACCACTTCATTTTCAGAAGACACAACCCCACCGAGGCACTCGGAGGGAAAACAGCCTGCTCTACCAGTAGTCTGCTTCTGTCTTCTAGGAACTGACTTCATTCCTAGCTGAACTACACTGCCTCATGAGAGACACTGCCGTTCCACAGCCTTGTGACTACATGCAACCTCCCGAGCCTCAGTTTACACACAGCCTTCCTACCCCCCAGCTCCAGACTGAGACACTACTTGAGCACTGGGATTAAGAGCCTAATGTGGGTAAAAGCTTCCTCAAAAGCCAGAGTCACATCCCACCCTCCCCCTCCCTCACCCCACCTCCAGTTCTAGGGACTCCTCATGAGCCTGCAGCTGCATCCCCTGCATGACCTTTCACCTAAGGCAGATGCACATTTAGGATCACACTTTGTTTTCACACGGAGAAGAGGTAGCAAAGATGGTGGAGGTAGCAGGAAAGCCATCAGGCCTCTCCCTGTACTTGAAAGATAACTCCCTCTACCACTGACAAGCCCCACAAAACAGCCACTAACAACTTGCTCTGTGGCCATTCCCCAAGTCAGACTTTGTCTACACAGGTGCAGAGTACTGCCTTCTCTACCCTTCCCTCTGCCAGCATGGCCAGGACAGTGTTGAGGGTTGAGTGGTATCTTGGGAGGATGGCTGGTTTGCCTTAGTGGCATCCATTGTCATGTCCAGGCCAAGATGAAACCTGATACTCCTTTAAAACACAAATGTGCACAGAGCAAAGAATATTCCACCAGTCAGAGACTTAGCCCCAACACTCTTCAATAGTGCTTCTACTGAAGATTTGGCTGCCATCACACTCCATGTTTTGCTCGGGCTCCATGCTTCCCCCCATACCAAACCTGACACCAATCAGCTGGTTCATCCTGGCAACTGGGTCAGGAATGCACACACTACTACTCTGGGGCATAATAATGGAAAAGATGCTATAGGGGACTGAAGAGATGTCTCAGTGGCTAAGAGCACATTCTTCTCTTGCAGAGGATACAAGTTTGGTTGCTAGGCCCCATGTCAGACAACTCACAACCACCTATAACTCCAGCTCTGTGGGGAGCCAAGTTGGCATCCTCTGGTCTCTGTGGGTACTGCACTTATATGCACATACCCCAACACAGACACACATATTTTTAAAAATAAACTTTTAAAAAGACTTTACTAGGTCCCTAGAAATGAGGATTCTTCTGTTTGGCAGTACATGGGTATTAGGTTCGAACTCTGGCAGCCTGTTTGTTGCTAGGAGGAGAGGGAAGACAGTGCCTGAGGACCACTGCAGATGCTAACTCCACCTCATCTTAACCAGCCCCACTGTTTTCCCAGAGTCACCGGCTGGTGTCAGCCAGATCCAGTGAGTTTAAATCAGCAAGGCCAGTCTACCAGTGACCTATCAGCTGGATGCATCTCCATTTCATGCCAGTCACAGACTCCATTCAAGGGAATGCTTTCTTGTGCTCAGTCTGTGCTGAGCCATGGACAGACAAGTACCATCATTGTGCCTGCATTGACAAGGAACACAAAGAGGCTGAGGAGACCTTGCTGGGCCACATAACTCCTAAGGTCCAGTGAGACAGTCCCCACATGCAAGAACTTCTGCAGCCAAGCTGGGAAGACAGTGGGCCTCTGCAGCTGCAGGACTCTACCTCCAGGTATGCTGGAGGGTCAGGAGATGCAAAGGCCCCAGGGAAAAAGGAGACGGAAAGGTCTACTCAGCCCTCCTGCTCACCAGGTACAGATGATCTAATAGGCTTTTGACCCAAACATCAGTGAGAAGAACCCAGACATGGCACACAGCTGTAATCCCAGCACTCAGGAGGTTGAAGATGGAGGCCAACTTGGGTTACATGGCAAGACTCTGTCCCAGCTTCTACACACACAGACAGACAAACACACACACACACACACACACACACAGAGAGAGAGAGAGAGAGTCACCAAAATAAACCAAAACAAATGTCAGAGCTACAAACCTTGACACGTGAAAACCCTAGTCCTCTACTGGGCCCAACAGGAGATGACCCCTACAGAGTTACGCTCTGGTTATGGTGACTTTAGGCATGTGAATAGACTTTCCTTCACTGTGACATAATAACTGAAGGGGGGAATGGTCTCTTTTGTCTCAAAGGTTCACACGATTCAATCCAGTGTGGAGTGAGAGTGTGGTAGGAAATCATGGTTTACACCACCCAAGCCAGAAAACAGAGAAAGGGGACAGAAAAGAAGGATCCCTGGCAAGAGATAGCCCCAATGACACACGTCCAGTGACCTTCTCCATGCAACCTGGCTCTACTCCTACCTTTGTCACTTATGTTGTAGAAGATGCTCCTCGCAATAGCTGTCATTTTTATCAGATCACCTGTGCCTGCTTGCAAGAGTCCATCTTTAAGGGACTGTGACATTCCCTTAAAGAGAAATAGTGTGGGAGGGTCATTGAGCCCTCGCTTGAGTTTTCAGTCACCCTTCCCAGCCATTTGTATGTGATTCTATAGTAAGCATGCACTACCTCAGGGGCTAAGGGGATACTAGAGTATACAGATCAAGGAAAGTTAATTGCAGAGGTCTTACAGGAAAGCCATCTTTAATACTAAAAAAAAAAAAAAAAAAAAGAAAGAAAGAAACTTTCCAGTGGGGTCACCAATAAACTCACAGTTCTCCAGGGTGAACTTTGGTGCAATCGTACTTTGGTTTGTCACATGGGCCTTATAAGGAAGACACTATTTACATTTCCCCAGGGAGAGAATTCTTGACGCACCTCCCAGCAATCCCAATATGATAGGAGTCCATCAAAGGTTAACATCAGAACCCTCAGAATCCATCCACGCCTCAAAACCCATCAGCTGGCAATTAAGTCCCAACACATGACCCAGTGGGGCCAGTTCATATTCAAATCGTACCGGGGAGGGAAAGGGGCGGGGGGGGGAAGAAGACAGGAGATTTGAGAACTGAACATTGGAAGGGAATCACTCTTCTCCACCCCACCCCCACCCCAGCTCTACAGTGAAGTCCTATCGGCTGAGGCACAGAGACAGGAGACGAGCTGTTCAGAGGTCAGAGGACAACTTGCAAGAACTGGTTCTCTCCTTCCACCATGTGGGTTTCTAGAAACTGAACTCAGGCTATCAGGCTTGGCTGCAAGCACCTTTCCCTGCTGAACCATCTGGCTGCCCCAAGATGGCTCTTAAATGTTAAAAAAGTATATTTGACTCTTCTGTCTCCAGAGTCAAGCCTGTGAGGTTCTGTTCCATGAGAAGACAGCACCAAGTAACACAGAGGTCAGATAGTCTCCTGTGAGCCTTGGGTAGTTCCTGCCCCCATAGAAGGACAACCTCACCCACAACAGTGCCTTCTGCTGGCGTGCCATAGGAGGTGTTATGCTGTTATGCACAGTCTGGCTCAGAACTCTCCAGAGCCCCTTCGAGCAGGTGTGCACAGCTTCTAGGTAAAGGAAGGTCAGTTTGGGTCAAATGGACAAAGCTGTGCCAGCAAGCACACATTCCAGTATGGAGTCACGCAATTATTATGGGGCTCTCAGTGAGGATCCCAGTGGTAGGCTCGCACCAGTTGTGCAAGTCTGACAATTGCTCGGTTTATTAGTCAGTGACCAAAATGGCAGCATGGACAAAGACTAAGAGACAAGTTTTAGAGCCTCCTCTCCAGCCCACTTGTGGACACAGTGACCTTTCTGTGCTGCTGTCACTCCAAAAACCATGTCAAGCAGCCCTGCCAAGGTGCCCAGCTTCTTGAGACCTGTACCTGTCCTGCCCTGTGCTTCCTGCCTTCCAAGAGGCTTCCTCGGAAACCAGACTCTCCTCCAACGCCTTCCCATGGATGGCAAAGGAGAAAGGGCTGCAGCTAGGGGCTGGTGGGGACAGGGACAAGTCAGCATGTTGTGATTTGAATGTCCCTCTAGCTTCATCCCCAGTTAGCGGTGGTATCCTGGGAGGCTGCAGAACCTTTAGGAGCTGAAGCCTCATTGGTGAAGAGGATCACCAGGGGAGAGAGCCTTGAAAGTTGTCATCCAGCCCCATTTCCGGACAGAGCTCTTCTGCTCTTTACGTATGTGAGAAGTATGTGTACTATATGAGTATTAGTATGTGAGAAGCCAGCACAGCAAACTTCCCTAGCCATGACAAAGTCACTTCAGCCACAATACCTTCCTTGCTATGATGTGCTATGACCCCTGAAGCCAGCATCAGAACTGACCTCTCTCCTCTTGGATTGCTTCTTTTGGGTATGCCATGATAGTAAGATAGAGTTAATTAGTATTTCATGCTTGCCTGTTCCTCGCATCACCAAGACTGGTTAGGCTCTACAGAAGAAATGAGTTATTCGTCTCTGCTTGGTGAGTTACTCTAAGCCAGATGAGGAGATGCATGCCTATAATCCCAGCACTCAGGAGGTGAGGCAGGGGGATGGAGAGTTCAAGACCAGTCTGACCTATTGAAATAAATTGTTGCTTAGGTAACAGAGAAGGATCCTTTCCCTTTAGGACATAAGGGTACAAAAACAGGACACCAAGGAGTTCCTGAAGCACTAACATCTTCCAGGTGTCTGCCTGACTCCATGTCATGTGACAAATCCTAGACTGTGTGTGAGCCTCTGTGGGTGGCAAGGTGTTCTCTCGTTCTTCACCTTTGCATCCCCAATACACGTTGCTCAGCATCCCGAATATGATTAATACTTCATCCTTCAATAAGTAAATAGATGAATTAATGATTGAACACAAATGTGTGCTCTGTAAGTGATCAAATGAGTCGGAGAGTACCCTGGTGAAGGGAATGAGTTCGCTTCAGGGGACAGCCACAGAAGGAATTTACTTGTGGCAAAATCTCCAGCACAGAATGGCCTCCAGCTGTGGCCTTGGAGCACTGCAGGGTGACACACATCTGCAGCCGCAGGGATGGCAGCCTGGGACCACAGGCTCAGGCGCTCTGTACTTACACCTAAGAAAATAACTGCACATGTGATCGAGACCATCCAGACACACACACACACACACACACACACACACACACACACACACGTCTGTAGAGGTGTGACCTCTCAGAGTGAGAAAAACCAAAAACAAGTTCGGTAGATATATCAGGTAAGTCGCTTTATAGATACACACTTTCTTCTCTGTATCTGTTTTTCCCCGGGCAGCATACTTATTCTGTGGTGCTTTAAAGAAAAAAAAGTTAGCAAAAAAAAAAAAAAAAAAAAAAAAAAAAAAAAGCTGGCCGTGGTGGTGTGCATGTCCAGTTGCAGTACTTGGGAGGCTGAAATAGAAGGCTCTCACATCTGAGACCATACTGGGCTACACAGGAAGAGCCTGTCCTGAAACAGCAAAAAACGAAACAGAAGGATAGCTACTACAATAGGACAGCATGCAACAGTCTACCAGACACATCCGTTCTCCTGCCTGTTTTCTTAAAAAGGCTTTATTGGAACTTCACGGTGCCCCTTTGGCTAAGGCGCAATGAGCAGTTACCGCAGATGCCGTATGCCCTGCAGAACTTTCTAGGTAACGTAGACCTCAGGAAAGATTTAAGCAGGAATGTGTACAATGTGACCCTTTGCACTAACCACATTGTCAGCTGTGTAAAATAGAACGGAAAGGTATGCATTAAAATAATCACGGTGGGAAGTCCTGGGCGGTTGTATTAAAATTGGTTTGTTTGCTTGCTTGCTTTTGTTTGTTTGTTTGTTTCTGTTTTTGAGACAGTGTCTGGCCATGTAGCCTTGGAATCACCAACAGGTGGGCTTCACACTTGAAATCCTTCTGCCTCCGTCTCCTGAGTGCTAGGCTCACAGGCATGAGCCACCATGCTTAGGTTTAAAAACAAAAATAACTTATCTGTATCTTCTAGATATTCAAGGTGAGTAAAGGTTAGTTTATAGTAAGAAAACAGAAAATAGCATCACATAAAGCAGGTCATTTCAGAGGGCTCTACCCCAGCTGAGAATGACACAAACCAGACCAAGGCTCCTCCCTCAGCTGGGATTATGACATCACACCACAGTCAAGCTGGAGGATCATTTCCATTATTAGGGAAAATAAATAAATAAAACACCTTTATCAAAATCTTAAGCATTTCTACCGACAAAGAGAACACTGTATCTGACTTGTTCTTCAAGGAGAGCACCACTGTCCTCTTTTGATACTGAGCTCAACGCGGGCAAGTTGGAAAAACTCCAAGTTGTCTCTCGGGATGACTGAAGACAGTAAAGAGAATCTGCACACCACACACAAAGGCCACTGAGCTTAGAGTGGCTACACTCTGCTCTGATAAAGATAACGTGGTGGGGACCTGTTTCCTCATGCATCTGAAGCCTTTTGACCTGAGTCCAGACAAGAGGACAGAAAGGAGTAGAGTGCCAACCAGATTCCATTTGTGCAAAATGCCTCTGTGAGAGAATGGATACACTCTTCTGGGGAATGCCCTAGACCCCATCACAGGGAGACAGGAGTTCTCAGCCGCAGGCACTGCCTCACAAGGACTGTGAAAAACAGCCCTGATCCTTGGAAGCCGGTGACAAGGTATTAAAAATCAAGGCCAGGCCGCCAAAGACTCACTTCTTCACAGCCTCACTGGAGAGAGCACTTTGCCCAGGCATCTTCGGGGAGAAGCCCCTCCCACCCCACCCCATCCTGGCCTCAAGTTGTAGTGGGCAGCACAGCCAAGGAGTAAGCTTGTGCTGTGTCTCTCACTTCTCTCAGACACATGTCACATGTCACACAAGAGCCCCAAGGCTCCCTCGAGAAGCTAAGCCCTCGCTTTCTCTTGGTAAGGGAAAAGCAAACAGGAGCCAGTTGAATTGCACCCAGACCACTCCCCCTGACTTCAGCACAGCTCCTGGGGAAGCTCCGCAGCCACACACCAGGTAGCTGCAGACACAGTTTAGACGTTCATTGCTTCAGGACACCGGTGTTTCTTTGAGGAGGCAGATCAGGGAAAGGGTAGTATCAGGTCTCTATACACAGTCTGCCTTCTTCATCATGAGCCAAGCCACTGAATTCTAGAGCCTTTCTCCCCTGGATACTTAGGGAAAGGTACACTTCCATGACATTAATGGGCCTTGGTTTTCCAAGGTGTGTCTATACCTGGAGAAAGTAGTTGAGCAACGGCAGGAAGCAATACCCAACATCAAATAAATCAGGTGGAGAGGCAGCTGGGACAGTGAGTGCCCCCGTGACAAAGCCAACCTAAGCCAGATCCGCCTCTAGAATTAACTGGAGGATTGCAGAGGGTAAGTCCACACTTTAGCTATGCGAGTCCCAGAGGGGTCTCAGCCTGCTCAGGTGCTTGGATGTTCAAGCTGTACCCAAGGAAAAAAAAAAAAAAAAAAAAAAACCCAAGCTCTGCCCAAGTCCTGTTCCCCTGAGTTCCAATGGGGAGGGCCTGTGGCTTTCTGAGAAGAGCCTTCCAGATGGCGCCTGGATGCGGCTGTGCCAGACTCCACAGCTTAAGTAAATGTTGCTATCGTCCCATCCTGCCAGAAAAAGGCAAGGGAGACCCTAGGCTCCTCTCAGCTGCAGCCATGATCATTCCTGGGGAGATCAACATCGCCCACCACCTGCCTACCCAACCCTCCTCTCTCCATTCATCTTGGAGGGCTCTTCTGTGTACTCTCAAGTCACTCCCGGCCATTTTCCTTCCAGGCCATGCTTGACACTTCAACAAGGGTGAGAAATGCCTGTCAGATGCTGGCAAGGGTGGCGAGCACCTGGGAGGGTAGCCGGAAGACCCCAGGTTTACAGATGGCACACGTGTCAATGCAGTCATCATTAGATAGGTGAGTTCCAAGAGCATTTTGCTCGTCTCCACAATTGTGGCAAACCCTCACCCTCAACGTTTACGCACCGCTCCACAGTTAGAACACTTGTCTGCCTGTGCAGGCCAAAGGGCTCCTTAGTGCTCTTACAAAGAGGCATGAAAAACTGAGTTTTAGATGGGCGGTGGTGGTAGCACACAACTTTAAACTTTAATCTCAGCACTCGAGAGGCAGAGGTGGGTGGCTCTCTGACTTCGAGGCCAGCCTGCTCTATAGAGCAAGTTCCGGGCTAGCCAGGGCTACACTGAGAAACCAGTCTCAAAAAAATGTTGAGTTTTCCTCAATGGATTCTACATCTCCATCATGAGATTCCCCAAGTATCCTGGGGAGGCTGGAGTCCAGTTGTGTCTTCCATAGTAAAACAGAGGACTCACAGGACTCAAAATTTATCCCTGCTCCTAAATTTCGTAAAGGCCACATGAAATTTGGATACCTAAGGGCATAAAGTGAGGCACATTCCAGCTTTCCTTTCCAGAAAATGTACTTCTTATATGCAAGACACAAAGCAGCCCAAATAAGGGATTCAAAGGATCAGCTACCTGGTGAAGACTGGGGTGGGAGGAGCAGGAGGACTCCAAGAAGCTCTGCAAACAAACGCTTGCACCAGTTCAATGTGTGTAAAGTCAGTCTGGTGGGTGGAATTTCTTTCTGACCTAAAGACACTGGGAATAGATGAAAGGCGGCTCCTGAACTCATCGTACCTGCTACCAAAGTGTAGCAGCCCCACAGTGCCTATTTGTAAGGCCATTTGCTAAGTCTAGCCCCAATCTACTCAAAGGGATGGCAGCCAGGACATGAACTGGAAACTCCCATTCAACCTTCACACTACATTTTCAAAATTGACAGTTCAACTCTTTCCTTCATTGTCACCTGCCCTTTGCTCACCTATGTTTTTCTTATGTCCGTTAATTTTGGATTTAAAAGACCCCCTCCATTTTCCAGTTTAGCAGGCACTGTGGAGCACCTTAAGTGTCTCAGAGGTCCATGGGCTGGGACGCAGCACTCCTTGAAAGCATACCAAGAGGGAAAGAGGGGATCACTACAGTCTGCATACAGGTACACTGCGTTTATCGACTGAACACTGGCTGGACGTTGAGCAGTCACAGGCCGGGACTCTAAATCCTTCAGGCCCCAAATGGTGTCCCACAAACTAGGATGGTGTAGGGGATTCTGGAAGACCTCCAGAATCTCCTCTGCCATGCTTGCGATGTGAAGACTGTCAGAGCTGGTGGCATTTTCCACTGGCTGACTTGCTGACAGCAGCGTGCGGCCTCAAAGGAAGCAGGGCTTACAGCCTCGTTCAAGGGGGCAAGTGAGACAGCAGAAGCCTCTGTGCACATTTGTAAATAGTTGCTTCTAAACACAAAGCAAAGAGGATTCACCTTGGAATGCAAAGTTACTTAAAGAGAAGCATTCAGTTCCCATGGGAGGACGAAAACGAAGTGCCCAGCATCTGCCAGTGACGGTCAGCTAACATCACAAGCTGCTTCAGGTAAATGGACCAACCTAGGGCCACGTGGAAGAGCTAAGGACTGAGGGAGGACACCCAGGCCTCTGACATTTGCTCTCTCTGGCATTCCCCAGGAATCTCGGCCAGGGTATCCATCCAGGCAGGAGGCCACCGAATCACCAACTTGGAGGAAGGACCTTGGCCAGCGGCTGCCTGGGCACGACTTCGGCACAGCACACACAAGCTGGGCCTCCGTAAATCTCCACAAACACAGTGGCCGCCTGCACATGCTCCCGTGGTGGGGACGGAAGGGCTGCATATGGCGTTCAGCTTTAACAGCTGAGCTTTAAAAAAAAAAAAAAGTGCAGCTTTTCATCTCCCTGAAACAGCTCCTGAACTGGGGGTGGGGTAGGGGTTTTTCAGGAGCCAGGAAAATAAAAAAATAAAAAAACTAACAGGCACAGGAGTAAGCCCCCAGTATAAAATTGTATTTTTCAAGGAATTTCAGACCACCTCCTGTTCAAAGGTCCCTTTGGAGAATGGCATGCTGCTTTCTGCCTGTTTTCCCTGAGTTTACTCATTTCAAGTTGCTAAAAGCATCTTAAAAAAATGACTTTTTAAAATTGAAAATGGGAGTGTCTTTATCTATGTATGAGGGAATCGCACCCATGCGCTCGGGTGGGTTAAACACTCTTAAGGCACTTTATAAATGAAATGAGTGCTTCCCAAAGTTGTGTTCTACGAGAAGTCAATTGCTACCATTCTTGGGGGTGTTCTCCCAACCTTCTAGACGGTGGTAGCCAAGGCACGGGGTGGGGGTGGGGGTCAGAGCCTGCTGCCGCAGCTTTCCTGGAATGGCCTGGAAACTTTTGCTTTCTGTTTCCTCTGCTGATAATGACTGTCTTTGGCTCTGCAGCCAGCTCCCCTCTCCCCCTCCCAGCCCCCTGTTGCTGCAGCCATCCCCGAGCTCCAGTATAAAGTTTGGCTTTTGCAGCAGGAAGCAGCTGGGCCAAGCAACCAGCGAATGATAATGACCTTAGAAATCTGCTGTTCGCTCGGCAACAATAGGGTGCTCAGTCTACTGGAAAATTGTGTTCATCAGCTAACTCTGCTCAGTTACTAATTGACATTGCCAAATATTTTAAGAACAATTGGAATGCACAAGCAAAAAAAAAAAATGGAAAAAAAAGAAAGAAAAATTTAAAAAAAGAGAGAGAAGAAGGAAAGGAAAAAAAGGAGACCTCAATCCTCAGAGTTTATACAGTTTTTCTTTTCTCTTCTTTTCATTTTTAAAATCATCTCTTGAGTGCTTGGGTTTGTTTGCGTGGAACAGTGGTTATCTTGAATGGGGATGGGGAGGGTGAATCACAAGAGAAAAAATGTGGGAAAGGAAGAAAATCTATCATATCACTATCACCAATGTATTGCAGGGGGCTGTGGATAAAGGCCTTTGATGCAGTGGTCAATGGGCCTAGGCAGGATGGAGACCCAGCATCTCAGGAATGCATTCTAGCAACAAAAGCAGACCGACCCCCAAGGCTCTTAGTCCAGCTGATCAAATAATCCTTGTCCAACTCAAAATACTATTGCAGAAGAAGTAGGGGTTAACGATATTTCCATCTTTGTATCTCTCTCTCCCTGGCTTCCATTGATCATGCAACTTTGCTGACTTTATTTAATGAACGGAGGGTCAATGCATTCAATTACCCCCTTCCCACCATCAACACTTCAATTATCCCCACTCCAAAATGATGGGGAATTCGGAAGGTAACTGCCCTGTTGGATATAATGAACAGTATCGTTTCTTAGTACATTAAGTTTTAATTATACTAAGCATGATTTCCAAAGCAAAATCTGAAGAAACAGAACTTCAGTTGTTTTCTGACTCAAAGCAAAAGCTGGGATACAGTGGTGGTTTGAGAGGAAATTTTAGGGAAAGACGCAGAGATTAATGTCATCAGAGCCTTTGCACGCAAGCCAGGAAATGAGGAGGCATCAGAACAGCCGCCCTGCTTTCTAAATGTCATAAAAGAGTAAAATTTATAAGCTGACACTCTCCAAATAGTTTCACTTTGCATTGCACACAGAAGCAAAGGACATGTACTATGGTGTGAACTTATAAACAAACAAACAAACAAACAATTGACAACAAAGAGAGATGGGGAGGTGATCTGTGTGGCAAGTTCTGTCACTTTTCTGTTAGAAAATGTGACCTCCCGTCTGTCAAAGGTCTTAGTTTTCGCAGTTGATCTTAAGCTTGGTTCTCAGCAGTTTGGAGAGGCAAAAGAACAAACACATTTTCTGGTTCACTGGAATCATTTTCACATGTTCACTGATTCAAACATTCTTTTGCTCACATAACAAACAGCTGCATCCCACATTAGCCTAGCCAGTGACAGTCGCCCATCTTGGCAATAACTGTTTGATTGCAAACTTGACCCCTTCTTCGTCTCGGTCTGAGCAAGACATTTTTAAACAGCTACTCCGTTCCCAATCCTCCTTTGCAAAGAATTACATCAGATAACAAAGGACGTCTCAGCCACTCATTGTAAGCCTTCTTCTAGAGATCTATTCTAAGAGCCTCTGCTAAAAAGGTTTTTTATGATGAATTCAAAACTACTATCATGTTAAGAGCAGCGATTTATAAAGAAGAATTCATTGGTTAAGATCTGAAAAAATAGTTTCTCAGGCCCTACTGACCCAGTTTTCAACAAAAAAAGAATCAAGCCATGCAAATGAAGTTTTGTGACATTGTTATGCAGTCTGAGAAATTTGTAAGGCCGTGTTTTGCAGTGATTTCTTAATAGAAGCCTTAATAAGTACTTTTTCTTTACTTAAGGGCTTAAATTTTCCCCCTCCCCTTCACCTTGCAGGTTTCTAACAGGTAACAATACAAGCACCGATTCTGTCAAGAGTTTTATTTAAATGTGTCTTCGGATCGCACTTTACAAGGCTCACACTTGTTAGAAGAGGGAAAAGGAACCAGATTTGGTGGAGAATCCTAAATCCCAGCAAAACCTGAATGCCCTCAGACACGCAGCTGATTTGGGCTGCAGAGTGGGCACGCCATCCACTTCCCTACTTAGTCAGAAAATTATGAAAGGGTCTGATTTGAATATGAAGAAAACAAAGAAGTCAAACACCAAATGAAAGAATCCGTATTCACAACTGTAAAATCCTTCACCAGGGGAAAATGAAGTGCAGGGCTAATGCCAGCTCAAGTATGATTTGCTTTTGACCACGGTTGCTTCTCTTAACAATAAATAAATAAATAAATAGATAGATAAATCTAGGTTTGGGTGTGTGTGTTTTTTTCTCTCCCAATTCAGTATTTAGAGATGGACAAGCAGCAAGAGGCTGGCTATCAGTTGGCCAGAAGGTGATAAAAACATGGTAAACATGTCATTAATAGAGCCGAGCGAGCGTTTGGGTTTGAAATATTATGCTGAGACCCTCTTGTTTTAGCAGGTTTGGGAGAGGGGATGGAATCTTTCAGTGTGAAAACCAGGTCACTCCAGAAACTTAGGAAATCCAGTCTGCTTCCTGATCTCCACCCCTGAAAGGTCCCTAACCTCCCAAGAGTGAAGACCACATTTCCTGAAGAAGAGCCTCCTTTGCAGGAGGGTGGAAAGCGTCCGTGGAGACAGCAGAGGGGTGCCTGGAGCTCTCCAGCCCGCATGTGCGAACCCATCATGACAGGGCTCCCACCGGCAGGAAGGAACTCTTCACAACTTTTCTCTTGTGTGAGGCCCCTCCATGCAGAGTGACCCCATCTTCCCGTGGTCCTCACATCCTTGTTAGACTCTCCCGAAGCATTCCTTCGGTCATAAATCGCCAGCGAGTCCAGGACTCCGCGAGCAGACAGTGTGTTTCATGGGTATTTAAGCAGCAGCATTAAGTGCTATCGGAATCTCTGGAATGTGTAGTTCAGATTTATGTGTATTAACAATTCTTTACTGGCTTGTAATAAGCCGACACACTCGAGAAAGTCCCTGCACGCGCGCGCGCGCGTACACACACACACACACACACACACACACTCACTCACACACACTTTATCCTAGTACTAGTTTTGTTCTAGAAGAAAGGGAAGCTGACGTGAGAGAGCAACAACAAAATGTGTCGGCATCTAGTTAGTAACTACCGCAGTGAATCGCCCGTACAACGGAAATAACAGTGCGTGCACACACACACACACACACACACACACACGAGTGAGAGAGAGAGAGAGAGAGGAAAAAACTTTTTAAAAAATGACCCTCAGCAGCTCACTGCCACATCTTTAACAGTGGGCTATGCAGTGCCTCGAGGTGCCTCAAACTGTCTTTCATTTTCTAGACTTAATGGCTGATTGCAGAAATCAATGTTGCCATTAGTAACAGGGTATTTGTTATGGCATGATTTCCTCTGTTGTTAGGCAGTAGAATGATTACAGTATTAGCAAGGTGCTTTCTTTATAAAGGGTTGGAGATATAACTTTCAATTTACTATCCATTAGTAAAGGGACTTTGGAAATACGGATGAAGGCAACCTTTTACCTGCTGTTAGGTAGTGATTTTAATATAGCCATCTTAGACTAGTATGTTTTTTTTTTTTTCCTTTCTTTTCCTTTTTTTTTTCCCTCCTCAAACAGGGCCAGGATGCTTCAGCATTTCATAGACATTTTTGATGACAGATTTTTCTGCTTTGCTATTTTAGACCATAGAACTGTATCACCCATGCAACACAGTACAGTTGAAGACACACAGGCACACATCTGCGTTTTCAAACCCCTGTGCCTGGCTAAAACCATCAGAGGAAGGTGGTGTGTCTCTGGAGGCAGGTGGGCCAGGCTGGAATTTCAGGGGGGAACAGGCTGGAGAGGGAGGCGGGGAGAGAACGCCCACATAAAAGGTTTGTGTGGATACAGTTAAGGGAAAGAAATAGTTACCTTCCACATTCACATCCATATGTGGGGCCAAACGTCAGCTCCTGGGTTCCAGAGACAGAGCTGAGTACTAGGTTAGACTACAAGTAGAACTGAACAGTTTCAGAGGAAGGGCAAAACCGGACCCCATCAGAAAGCCTGCCACCCTCTCTAGCACTGGGACGGAGGTTCAGCTGCCTTTTGCTGGTAGCCACGGCTCAAGGTTGGAAGGACGGCCCCACCTATGGAGCAGGGCATCATCCTGAAGGATAATACTGGCACTATCCAGCATCCAGCCTGCCACTTTTTGTAGTCCAGCTTCACTAACCTCGTAACTATCTTAAGGCCTGAGGTGGGTGTACAGAGCCAAGCAGTTTGGGGCAGGAGGCAGGGCCCTTCTACTCATTCCCTTTCCTCCTGCCAACCTACCTGAGGAAGATGGTGAAGAGGGGTGCGGACTGTCCTCCTGGGCGCTCCCGGTCTGTGACAGGCCACCTCCGGGCCCACTCTCCTCAGTCACGTTAGAGGAGCCAGGCGTGGTGGAGCGGCTCACTGACTGGGATTCCTGGTCGCTGCCTGAGCCTCGCCGCTCCTCCAGGCCCACACCCACGTGCAGAGCATCCTCGTCACTCTTGCGGTCCCGCTTATGAACGCGAGAATGCACGACTACTTGGTGGTAGGTGCGGAACACCCGTCCACAGTCCGGACACTCGGTGGGCTTCTCCTTCATGTTCCCGGGACCCTGCAGGTTGTATTCGAGCGTCTGGTTGAGCCCATGTGACAAAAATTCCCGACTGCCTTCTAGAGGGTCGAGCTTATTTGGCAGGTCTCTCTGATTGCCCACTTTAGTGCTGTGAACCAAATCAGCAGGCATTTTCTGCTTGGAGCCATCTGCTCCCACTAACACGTACTCTCGCTTCTCCTTATCAAACAGAACTCCGGCGTTTGCCAAAGGGTCTTCGTGGTTGCGCGTGAGCTGATGCTCTTTAGCTAAGAAGCCATGTTCCATGGCCATGCCCCTGGCCATGAGCTGCCAGGCTTGATAGCTATTCACGGGGTCCATTTCTGCAGCTTTGGCAGCCGCCTGCAACCGCTCGATGCAGCTGGATTTCAGTGGTGGCACGAGGTTGAGGCAGCCCAGGAGGGAGTGCTTGTCCCCCTCGGGGACATTGTGAGCCATACTGGAAATGGGCGACAGTAGTTTTCCCAGAACCTCCTTCTCCTTGGCTGGGAGCTCCCCCTTGCCATAGAGCTGGGCGGGCTCACTCAGGCTGGGTTTGTCCGGGGCCATAAAGCCACTCTGCAGGCAGGAGAGGTACCTAGAGTACAGATTGGCATGGGCCTCCTGGGACAGGCCGCCCATGGGCACCGCCACCTCGGGCTCGGTGGGGGACTTGTTCTTCACCGACAGCTTGTTGAGGTGGACCTTCATGTGATTCTTCAGGAACCAGGGCTCTTTGAAGCGCCGGCCACAGATCTGGCAGCAGTGCTCGAAGGAGTCTTTGTGCTTGCGCATGTGGCCTTTCAGGAACCAGGCCTGGCTGAACACCTGGCCGCACACCTCGCAGCGGAACTCATTGGCCGACTGCTCTCCCCCGCCGTGGGGGCCCTGGCCCTGGGCCGACTCGGCGGTGATGTGTGCCTTCTCCACGTGGCTGATGAGCTCCTCCTCCTGCGAGGCCGCGAAGTCGCAGAGCGTGCACTTGTAGGGCTTATGCAAAATGCGGATGTGACGGTCCAACTCCTCGCGCTTCTTGAACTTGCCTTTGCAAAAGGTGCATCGGAAGCCCGCCGCCGGGGTCACGGAATCCTCCTGCAGATTGGCCGGCTTGGGGGAAGGTGCCGGGTGGGCTATGTCGGGCACGCTGTGGTTGGGGGGCATGGCCAAGTTGCAGGTGGCCAACGGGGCCTGCTGGGCATGTGCCAAGGGCTTGAGGTCAGACCTCGGCTGCAGCAGGCTGCCCTTCATCTGCTTGTCCCGCAGGATGGCCCTCTCCTCCAGCTCGTGCAGCAGACGGTTCTCCTCACGCACCCGCCCACGCCCCTTCCCCAAGTTGCCCAGCTTGTGGGTCCGCAGGTGGATCTTGAGATTTCCTTTTTGGGCCGCCCGGTGGTCGCAGTAGGGGCACTTGAATGGCTTCTCACCGGTGTGAGTGCGCATGTGCAGGGAGAGGATGCTGTTGAACCGGAAACGCTTGCCACACAGAGGACACGGATACTTCCGGTTCTTTCTGGCATCATCCTCAATGTCACTCATCTGGGACATGATGCCTAGGTTCTGCCCATTGAGGAACTGCTGCAGGTCCACGCGCCCATTGAGGCTATTGTCCACATCACGGCCCAGCTGGTTGGCCAGCAATGCCATTTGGTTGCCCATGGACTGCCCGCTCATGGGTACGTGGGCCTTCTCCTCAAGGGCTGCAGGTGGCTTCTCCTCTGGGTTGGGCCGTGGGTGCAACTCAGGAAAGGCATGGCTGAGCTGGGAAGTAATCTGGTGTAACTTCTGGCTCATGGCATACTGGCCATTTAGGACCGGGCCGCTCAGGTGAGGCTCAGCTTCTGGTGCCGTCGAGGACACTCCAAGGCACAGACTCGCTTCTTCCATCCCTAGAAATAAAAACAGAGTTCAGATCTGTTCCAGGTACAGTGGCCGGAAGGAGCAATAGCATCAGTTGGGGATAGGTGGTGGTAGGGGAAGGACGTTTGCATTTCATGACTTACCTACCCGTAATAATGCTAAGGAATTATACTCAAAAACAATAATAAAAGGATGAATTATTAAATGTCAATTATGCAATATGGCAGTGTCCTCCAATTTGTTTTGGGAATGGCTCGTCTTCCTTGTATATTCTATTTACAGAGTGCAATTATTCATTCGCAGTTTAATTATTAATATTTTACCATTTTCAACACCTAATAACATATCAAGGCTCTGCGTGTTCAATGAATCCTCCTTTCCCTTCACAAAGTTCCTCTACCTGTTGGTTCAGTCCAAAGTTTGCCTTAAAGCAGAGTAGCTTTCACTGAAAGACCAACGGGGCTCTTCCTTTGCTGTTTACTCTATTCAGTGCACTCAATAGTCTAAGATGAAAGAGATCATTTTATGATTTGGCCAAAGGGAAAAAAAAAGAGAGCCAATAGCATGATATTTACTGGTACATAATAAAACAAGATAATGTTTTGGGAAAAAATAAAGTAAAGGACAGGCTTTAGAACAATAAAAGAGATTTTGCTTTAGTCAACAAAAAGTGCAGTAATATCTCATTAAGCTGATTAGTATGCTGCTTAGAAACAGTACTAGGTGCTGTAACACATGATTATAATCATAAAAATCCTTCAGTGTTTGCAAGGAAGCATTAACGAGGTATATTAAATTTTAAGGAGACTGCTAGTAGCAGCTTTGCAAACCTCAGAGATTAAAAATTAACCCTTAGCTATGAAACACTGATTTTTGTCATCTGGTAACTGTGTCCATCCCATACTTGGTCTCCTGATGGAATCTCGGTGGGCTTTTGTGGCTGTCGGGGTTTGGATGGAGATAGACTTGTACCATTCATGGGTTTCTCCCTGTCCTTTGGCTGGCAAGGCAGCAGAGCCAGGGACTTTGATTGGCCTTAAAGAGATCTTTTGCAGAACTAGATAAAAACCAATTAAAATCCAGGGACGATGCCATAGGAAGTCTCAACCAAGTTTGAGTGTTTTTAATAACTTTCCCAATATACAGTAATGAGTACAAATTGTACCTGCAGTATGTGTTTTGCAGAAAATTAGAACTCAAAGCTGTTTGTTAAACACAAACACTCGAAGCTAGTCTGCGTAATTGTCTTTAATAGTCCTCTCTGCCCCCTCCACAGCCTGTGCAGAACAGCAAATGCCAGACTGTTCCAGGTAGGTCAGAGGGCAGGCTCTCCTCCACATCAAAGCATACACGGTGCTCAGCTTAGAAAGCAATGAGTCCGTGCCTGGAGCTCTCCTATTTCCCAGTATACCTTCTCCCTGAAGGAGTCCAGATTCACTTCCTGCTTTTAGAATGGGTTTGTGTACGTCTCTTTGCGCCCCAGACTTTCAGTGTGTTGGCCAGCTGGAAGGTCCAGGGGCCCAGTGTTTAATCCCAGCCAAAACTGTGAGGTCAAGTAACTTCCCCTGGGGGACTTTGTGGGCCAGAGCGCTCAACTTTGGGGCAAGTATATTTTGCCCCAGGAGAGTCTGCTGTTTGCTGGGCTGCCTGCCAGATAGACTAGACAGTGTGTGACATGGAGGTCTCCAGCGGGAGACTCACTGCTTTGGCAAGAGTAAAGGCATGGGTGTTCAGTGCTGAGGGAGAGAGGGACTTCAGTCCAGTGTAGCCCCTGAATGATGGCATGGTCAGCTCTGCACGTGCCCACACACACTCACAGAGTTATATGTTCATCTGCAGTAAAAACAGCTCCCAATTTGCCGTCCTCAGTTTTGAAGACTGGTCAGGAGCTAGGTTGTCATGGAGATTCTAGAATTAATTCAATAAACCTACTGAATTCTCACTGGGCACCAGGCTCTACCATTCACTGACAGTATACTGATAAATATGACAGTCAGGTTCCAGATCAGAAAGGGTGTGTCCAGAGTGGAGCAACTGCAGGCATGAGTGGCCTCCAGGGCCTAGTCTGGGGCCTGTCTGCACCTTTCATCCCTATCAAGCCATGCTGGATACTTTCTTGAACAAATGTGGATTATGTCCCTGAAACCACATCATAGTGCACAGAATTTCACCCTGCAGCTCTTGGGAAGTTTGGAGAGATCAAAGCCAACATGGCTGGCCTACTTCCAAGGGCTGCCTAGTTGGCCGGCTCAGAAGATGTGAATCCAGGAAGGCATGCTATTTTCAGGTCGTTGAGGCCAGGTGCCAATTCAGCAGAGGGAGGAGGAGGTTGGGCATGCAAGCAACAAGGCTATGAGCAGGCTGGACAAGGAGAGTGAAGTCAGAGGCTATGCCCACCATCAACAGCTAGCAACTCAACATACAAGTCCTGAAGTTCACCTTGAGTATGGCTCAAAAGTCAATAGTCATTGTTGTTGTGAATGTTCGTTTAAATCAACACCATTATTTTTCCTGATACCACAGCTAATGTTTCAGTGGTGGAGGGAAAATAATATGCTAGAATGTGTTTCCCAGTTCTTCTGAATTGACTTCTTGATGTAGGTTGGAGCTCACAACTCCTCTGCAGCCACTGTGGCTGAGGTTGGTTCATCAGCTCTGTAGTATTTCATCTTCTGACTCCATTTATTGGTCTCCTCCTGAATAGTCCGGTATGCCATCACTTTTCTAAAAGCATATGTTCTTCTTCTCTGAAGACAGAAGCCATGCAGCAATCCTTGGGATTCAGTTGGCCCAGCTTTGGTTCTGTGTCCCCCAAAAGTGAATGAGCATGAATAGACCTTGTAGGAGCATGAATAGACTCTGCTTGTGGCCAAGAAGAAGATTCATCTTCATTTCAAACTCAGCTTTTCACAAGTTCAGAAACACTGACAGTTCAGAAGCTGAAGGCCTAAAACCACCAGAGAGGATTACCTCATCACCATATTCCTCCTTCTGGTTGCGCATGGGGATGATCTCAGTCTTTAGCCACCTTTGCTGTCCCTACTCTGGGCACTAAGGGACAGATATTGATCAGTCCCTTCAGGATCTGACAACCATAGAACCCATGTTTTCAGAAGGACCAGCCAGCACCCAGAACCTAGGACCTGGGACCCTGAGATAAGCTTGCATGGAACCTGAGCAGATAGCACCACTGTATTGATATGATACAGAGATACTGTATTGATATGATACTGTGTCAGAGCAATCTCTGAATCCTCTGCTTTCCATGAGCAGGTGACCCAGGCTACTGCTTGGTGTCATTCTAAACCACTGCCTGCTACTCCACTCAAAGCAAGACAGGGGTATCTGAGTTCTTGGAAAGAGTGTGAAGTAATTGATGCCCTGTCCCTGGGCCAAAGCAGCCGAGGCAGGACAAGCTGGCCTCAGGCCCAGACTGGAACTCAAAAACCTGGGTCAGCCCCAACTTTTCCATACTTAGCAATCCACAATTTATTTAGGCCTCACCTCAGCCATTCAGCAACTATCGGTCATAAACCTTCTAATGTACCTGCTTGTGGAAGGGATGGGCAAGTCTCTACAAAAACTATGTTCAAAGTTAGATATACTGCGTGTGTGTGTGTGTGTGTGTGTGCGCGCGTGCATGTGTGTGTACATGCATGTGTGGGTGTGTTTGCATGTGTTTACGTGTATGTGTGTGTGTTTACACTCGTGTAGTCATGTATCCAAGCACACAAGCACACACGTTAAGTATGACTATTGAGAGTCACGCAGGGATTCCTCAATGGTGCACTCCAGCAACTCAGACAAATGCATACTGTGGGAAGCTAAGGGTCATTTATCCTACCATTAAAGGATTGCAACCAGCTGCTGCTGTAGGCGCTCACAGGACTGGAGGAGGTGGGCTGCCTGCGAGGGCTCCACTGTTTTTATGAAGAGTGTTATTACTCCTTTTCCTAGCCTTCCAGGGAACAAATGCATAGACAATGCCTTTCCGTGGGGATCACACTGCTGCCTCATAGGCCACACAGTAGCTGTCTGATTGTGGCCTGTCTCCCACCCTATGGCCAGCTCCTGACAAGCAGGGCAATCATGCACGTCCACACCCAACTCTGGACTTCAACAGCCACTTTCCAGGGAACAGCTTAGCCCACATGTTCATTCCATCCTCTGCTAGCAGCCTGGCAAGCAGCTCAGCACCCCCACTGCAGGAGCCAGAGTTTCACACCAGGAAGTAACAGTCACAGGCCAACAGAGGAGAGGCCATGACGCAGGCCTCTAAGCAACTAAGCAGCCTGACCCTTTGAGTACTACAGCCAATGCTTTCACGTGGGTACAACAAAGAAAGCAAACCAGCGAAAGGTACAGCTCAGAGGTGGGATGTTTGCCTCATACACATAAGGTCCTCAGCCCACAGTACCAAAAACATACACACAAACAAAATAAATGTTCAACATTGAAAATAGAAAGTCATGAGCTTTTGACCTACAGCTTGTGGCCCCATCCCTAAGCATACGAAGGTGTGAATCACTAAGCATTGGTTGCCGGATGGAAGGACTCAATGAGCACATTACCTAAATCTAGCAAAGGCAGACAACTGTCCTCATTGGATATGGCAGGTAGGCATCACAGAGACTATCTCAACATTTTATCTGGTCCTGACCTACCCTGGTTCACTGTAGGAGCACCCGTGACATTCAACATCATGGTTGATACGGAAAAAATTTCAGACTAGGATGTGCCACTCCAACATTTTTCACTATGGTGTTGGAAAGTCTGGGCTCAGCCTCTGAAGACAAGCAGAGGTCACTAGTGAGGGCTTCAGAAAGCCATGAGCTCTTCAAGCTACCATTCACAGGAAAGGGAATGTCAGCTCATGACACCTGTCATTGGGTACTGATTATTAAAATGCCTTCCCAGTCCATCACTGCAGGTCCCAGGAGCCATTCAGCTGCTTTTGGTAGAGCTAATGGTTATTTTCATTTTTGCATGAATCCTTTCAAAACTCTTTCCTGTGATTTCGATGGGAAAAGTACTCACTTAACTCTTCCAAGATGGCCTAATCGTATCGTTCCCTCAAAATGGAATTTAAAGCTACCAGGACACTAGAAATGCCAGCAGCCATAAGTTCAAATAAGTTTTACACAATTTGCAAGCATGGGGGAGGGGGAAACCTCATGAATAATCTCAAAAATATAGATCTTGCCAGTAAGATGCACAAAAGAGCTTTATCCTTTTACTACAAAAAAAGAATGGTTGGAAATAAAATGGCTTTCAGAATAACTGTTTCAAGTGAATTTTTTTAAAAATTGAATATTGTTGCCTAGCCTGGCATAACTAACTATTCCATATTTTATTAAAGTGAGTAAAAGTATTGCCTTGGACACCTTGAAAGAATCCCACACCTGAGTTTCTGAGCAGAATTAGGATTTGCTCCCCTTAATGGCATGGAAGAGTCCAAAACATCTGTCAAAAGGGTCTCATAGCCTGCAGTTCTGGTTGTGGGGAGACATTTGTCTCCCCAAAATTCATAAGATCCTGGTTCCTTCCTGTAACCCACCTTGCTTTCTTCTACATAAGTTAGGCAATAATTAGACAAGTTGATCTAGAACAGAATGGCTTATTAAATAAAATTTTCTCAATTGTTGATGCCTAACTGTTTAACTAAGGTTGTTGTAAGCATCATACACTCCTGTTCTAAAATACAGAACACCAGACTACTGAACCTTTTCGGGGTCATTAAACAGCTGTAAACATTATTACAAAAATAAACCAGAGATTTCATGCTTACATTTTGGCCTAGAGCTTGCTGTGCTAAGCAAGTACATTTTTTTTTCAGCTCTTACAATCAACGCTGGTGACATTTGGGCATCCAAACAAATTACATCACAAACATTACTGAGGTGGGCAGGATACTGAGTGGTTTATTTGCCAGATGATTAATAGATAAACAAGAGGGCAGCATGGGTGACCTGTTCCATTTTTGACTGATGTGTAGGCAATGTTATGAGACACGGCCAGAAATAGTTAAAAAAAAAAAAAAACTTACTGAATATAGTAATGAACACATGATATTCAAATCAGGCTATGAGTGTTGGAAATTGTATAATGGAGAAAGCTAAGTTCAAGCTGAGGGTCAGACTTCCAAACTCCCTTAAATCAAGGCCTTTATTGCCTCCGATGGTGAATGGGACTTGGCTGAGATGGGATAGCCTGTAACAGGAGGCAGCATCCATGTTAGCGGATACATGAGAAGACACAAAAGAGGAAAAGGGAATAAAAAGTGCTCTTTCTTTGGAGACTAGGTGGCTTTAGAATTCTCAATCGAGAAGAAGTGTCTCCACCATATTGGTTTTTTTGAATGTTGAGTTGAGCCCATAACTAGAGACAGGCTAGGAACACATCAGATGAGAAAGGGAAAGAGCCAGAATAGATAATAGGTCTGAGCTGGGTTCCAGTTCTTTATACCACAGCTTGTCTATACCACACAAAGCCAGAGACAGAAATGAGTGCTTCGGTTGGAATTAGAGCACCATCAAGGTTGTTAAGACTGTGACCTGTCAGGCAGGCAGCAGAAGCTCTCAATAAATGAACAACAGCCATCACCATCATCATGGGCATCCTTCTTGTCATTGCTACCATCTTCTTTATCATCGCTGTTATGGTTTTAATGCAAATTTCAAACACAAACTTACGTGTTGAATGTCTGTTCCCCACTAGTGGTGGTATTTGGGGAGGTAGGACAAACTTGACAAAGTAGGAGCCAGCTGGAATAACTAGGTGACTGCTGGCATGACTTTGAAGATCACGCTCGGTCCCCAGCCCTTTACGCACTCTTTCTGCTTCATGACTGTCATGAGCTGAAGAGCATCTTCTTCCATGTGTTCTTGATGCCTTGAGGTCTAACTCAAGTGCACAGGGCCAAAAGACAGGGGAAAAAATACACTCTGAGAACTTAACTGCTGTTAAGTTGTTCTCAACTTGTTGTTCGCTGTTGTTTGTGTATTTGGGGTCATAGAGATGAGAAAGCTAACTGATGAGATTATGCTCATCACCACTGGGGTGTTCACCACCATCACTCCTACCAGCAGCATCTTTGCTGCCTACACTGCAACAGCATCTTAATTTTCATAATCTCCTTCCTGAGGAAAGGTATGCTGAGCATATCACAATTATCGGGTCATGTCAGCCTTTATATGGTAGGAGCCTACACCATTATAATAGTGGAAAAATAAGGAAACTGAGGCTCCAAAGATGAAAGTCCCACAAAATCTATATCTGGGAAGCCTGACTCCAGAATCCAAGCAAAGACAAATGGGTGGGCTGCTTTTAATGTTAACATCACATACATTCTTGTTGCATTGAAACACTCACAAGCTAATTAATTCCTTTGCTTAGACAGTGCAAGGGAGAAAGGAAACCACAGGCACTAGCAAGTTTAGACCTGGTCAAGGAACACCCATGTGAAGACACAGAAATAGGCAGAAAGATATTTCTGGGGGACTGGTGTTGGCAGGACAGAGGTGGCAGGCACCATAAATTATATAGAAAGCTTGTCTATCACTTACTTATTGACAGAGCAGAGAGTACACAATAGTCGTTTTAGACTCTAGTGGTTTCTTACTATTTACAAAGGCTGACAGGTCATTCTCCAGTCTTATTTTCTGAGTCAAGGGGTTGTTCCCCCAATGAGGAAAAATGCCATCTGAAGAGCCATTGATGTAAATCCACTTATATGATATCTCACTGGTGTCTCAAGTACATGCCCGAGTCCCAGTTTATAAAACTGACTGATAATAACTGTCTCGTTGATGTCCTAGAATTCTGAGATGACAAACAAACAAGTAAAACCCAATATGGCATTTAAATGATCGATGCATTCTCTGTGCAAGAGCCCAGATACTGACCACAGCATTTAGTGTCCTTGTTTTTAGATTCTGGAAGCACACTGTATTAATTGATCTTTGCTGCTGTATCCAAAACACCTGACATAAACAACTTAAGAAGGATTTGGTTTTGGTTCATGGTTTCAGAGGATTCAGTCCACAGTTGCTTGGCCCCATGTATTTGGCCACAGGCATATGTGGTAGAGGAGAGCTATTCACTTCAAGACAGACAGGAAACAGAGAGAGGAAAGCTGTGGGTATAATATACCTCTAAGGATGCACCCCAGTAACTTACTTTTCCTGGCTAGTTCCTAATTCCCAAGGTTTCCAGAACTTCCAAAACACAACCACCATCTGAGATGCAAAGTAATGTAAAATCATAGTTCTGTCATGGAGAGGGCTCCTGGGCATGAGTAAGAAGAGACTGGAGGAAGCAGAGGTGGAGCATCTCTCTAGACCTCACACAGTCCACTCTTACCTCTCCATAGCTGTCAGCCAAAATCTATCCTCTGTGCTCTCTCCTGCTTTTCCAGAAAGCCTTCCTAGTTTGTTCCCAGGAACAACTAGCAGCAGGCATCAGTCATAGGAGGCCATATGGTCTCTCTCCCTCTGTTGGAGCTGAGAGTGGGCATCCTATCCTAACTGAGTACCCTGTAGCTCCAAAATGACCAGGCCTAGGAAACTTCCCTTAGCTGATTACTCATTTCCAAGCCCAAGAGGAGATGGTACCCAGAGCATCAAAGAAGTGAACGACAGAAACCAGTCCTGGTGACACAGAGCTATGATACCAATGCTCTCCAGGCTGAGGCAGGAGGATCATCAGTTCAAATCAGTACTGGGATATAGAGTGAATTCAAGGGCAACCAGGACCACTGAGTGAACCCATGACTTGAAGTAAAATGTAAAAAACAAAGGGCTGGGAATATAGCTCAAAGGTAGACAGACATATTTGCTTAGCATGTACAAGCTTCTAAGTTTAATCCACAGCACTAAAAGGAAGAAAATAAAAGGTGGGGCAGGAGTCTGTGAGCAACAGCCCAGCCCCCGTCTGCCAAAATCCGTTTCCTGAAGCCCTGCTTTGGTTCGCCTCAATGAGATAATCCAGGAAGAAAATTGCCCCTTGTTCTCTGAAATTGATGTTATCGCAATGTGTTCATGTCCGTTATAGAAGTCAGAGAGGGAAGGAGGGAGGAGAAATGAAGGGAGAAAGGGGAAGAGAAAAAGTAGTAGGGAAGGGTGGAAGGGAGCAGAGGGGAAGAAGGGAGAGAGGAGAGAAAGAGGAAAAGGAGGAGAGAAGGAAAGGGGAGGAAAAAGAAGAGGAATGTAGTAGAAGAGAGAGAAAATGGGGATGAGAGGGGAGGGGAGAGAAGGCAAGCCCTGCCTCCACATGCCTTTGAGGAAACTGAAGAAGACAGCAGCAGTTGTCAGAAGTGTATTGATTGTTCCCATCTTGCTGGCTTTCTCAGTTCCCCTTTTAAACAGAGCTGGTCATGGCAGGAAGTTAGCTATTTAATCCCCTATTAACCTGCCTTGGCTCTGTGCTCTGCCTGTGGCCTTGGAGGGAAGCATCCTCCTCCACTCACAGCCAGCGCTCCAGGAACAAGGTGGCTGGCAGGTGCAACAGGGAAAGATGCCTCCTGCCCCCAAAGGCTTTGGGGAGCCAGACCATTCTCTGTACACCCTTCAACCTAGATTGAAACCACTTACATCTGAGGAGTCTGGAATAAAATCCCAGGTTGACTGGTTTCTTTCAGTTCACCAACGTGAAACTAAACATAATGGTAGATGTCTGTGTGGCATGGTGACCAAAGGAAGCCTCTTTCTGAAGAGGTTGGCCCAATCAGATTTGTTCATGGGGCACTTATAAAAGACAAGAGCTCAGATGTGTACCCTCTCTTACACACGTGTAAGCGTTGCTGAATGTAACATCTGTGCATAACCTAAGTGCTCCCCTGGCTGTAGCAGCAGGCAAATGACCGAAGTCCTTTTTGGCCATTAGGTGCCCAGTCCAACATCCTTAGCTCCTGTGATCAAGTAGATCACCAGGCTGATCTAGCATGGCCTTTTCAGGGCTGATGAGAGACTGAGTGAGGTCACTGATGGAAAAGTTCCTGAAAGGGGCCTTGGCACAGATCAGGTGCATTGCAAAGGCTACAGCTGCTAACACCCTGTCCTCCTCCAGCATCTCCTCCTCTTGTTCCTCTCTTCTTCCGACTCCTCTTCCTCCTCCTGTATACCCCCTGTGGTGTTAGGGGGTATATTCTTACACCCCTTCTCTGAGCCACACAGTCAGGGAACTCTAACAGTCATAAGCATGTGTGGTTGCCAAGAGGTTAACGTGCTTACCTCCTTTATTTTTAAAAGCATTTTCAACGAATGAGAAAAAGTTGAACACCTCCATTTGAAATCTAGACAAAAGCTATGGGACAAGGCAATTCATGGGAGACGTGGAGTCTGGCTAATGACCATAAAAATGTCACTCCAGACTAGAAAGAAAAAAGCCTCAAAACAATGGCTGATTTCATTTACAATCATCATATTAAGGATCACACTCAGACTCTAAGTTCCTCTCATAGAGTCATACACACCCAGAGTAGATCTGTGACGAAGAGAACATGACTGCTGACTTGGGCAGAGGACCCAAGACACTGTCTTTCTTGAGACACAATGAGGGCATACAGAAACCATAATATTTCTCCCAAAATCAGAACCTCAGAGCTGTTAATTAAGGTCATACCAAGACAAGCAAAATGGGAGTTCTAGAAAGTTCTCCCAAATGTATGCTGATATCAGAGGCAGTAAAGGAGGTCCTGGTGTCAGACACAGGGTCTTCTTACAGAGAAACCTGTAAGAAAGCATGGCAGCCTTCCCAGGAAAATACCCTTCTGAGACTCATGCTACTGCAGAACACCCAGAACCTCCAACAATCCCAAATATCCTTGCTTCCCCAGCATCCATGAGATGTCTTCATTTAATTTTGGTAGCCAAAGATCAAAAGCCAATACTTTCTAAACAGAGTTCATGACTTTCAGAAAATAGCCATTCTTATCATCAGCCATTTCCCCTTCCCATCCCTCTTCTCCACTTTCTTTTCTGCCTAGGGATCACTTGTCACAAATGCTACCTGGGTGCACCCCTTTCCTCAGAGATTATCCCTGGGAGAGTAATACTTAGACAATAATGGCAGAGCTGAAGAAGTCTCAGTGACTACCTAGCTCCTAGTCAGTCTAAATGCCTTTACATATAGGTAATCTAAGGTCAGAAGCTGCAATAACACATGTAAGATCATACAGTAAGTTAACAGCCATGTGTATGTGTCAAACTTTCATTTGTTAATTCCTAAGCACTCAGAAATACAGGAGATGGAGAGTAAAGGAAGAGATGAGTGAATATGTGAATGGATGAGTGGGTGTGGGAATGACTAGATAGATAGGTGAATGAATGAACAAATGAAAGGCAGATGGACGGATGGATATTTGGGTTGGTAGATGGATGGACAGATGAATAGAAGAGTAGATGATTGAGTCAGTGGATGGATGGATGGATGGATGGATGGATGGATGGATGGATGGATAAGTGGGTTGGTAGAAGGATAAGAGGATGATTAGGAGGATGAATGAACAGATGGATAAAGGAAGCCTTGCTGTAGCAAACAGATGGATTTGCATTCCAACCACAGATTCCTACTGGCTTTGCTTCTCACCTTTCAGCTATCAAATGAGTCTAGCTGCTATAAAAATATGTCCATACACACCTTTCTCCAGACATCAAGCTCATCATTTTATTTTTTTCCTTTCTCAGAATTCTTTCTCCAGCTAGTCAACATTCAGTCTCCTGGTCCTATGATATCTTGTGTATAGTGACACACAGGCTTTAGAAAATCAGTTCACTCATATCCTGTTATCTCCCTGGACCTCTGCCAAGCCCAGGAATGATGTGTATGCTCATGAAAGACCCTCAAGACCTCTGAGCCCCCACCACACTCTGGGATGTGATTCTCCCAGGATGCACTTAGAAGGTAGCTAGAGGCTGCTACCAGTAGGCCTGGGATTGAAGACATTCTAAAGACAGGTTCCTCAAGTTGTTCCTGCACACACCTCATCTGGAAGCCCAGCTCAGGAGGCTGACCAGAATGCTTCCTTTGTACTTTGGTGTGTTTGCTTTGTATCATGTTACACCAGGCTGATGTAATGTAATGTGACAACCCCCAACCCATGAAATACATGAGTCAGAATATACCCCATAAATTTAAAGAGATACAGGTCTTTTCCAGAAGTGGCTAATTATAAACAGCAGAAATTTTAGTGCTATTAAAGTCAATAACAGGTTTTAATAACCAGGCTATTTTGTAATTCAAGTTCTTTATATGCCCGGGGAAACCAGTCTCTACCTATTTGGAGCTTCCTTGAGTGATGCAAAGATCCTACAAAGTGGACCACCTCTGTGGGGCTCCCAAGTCACAGCTGGCTGGCACTAGGGACTGGTCATGACCCCTCACAGTTCTGACAGAAGAAAGTTTGCCGCTGAAGCCAACTCCCTACCTGGGAAAGCTTTCTAGAAACAGCATGCCAGGCTGTGGAGTCCCAACAGACTAAGAAAGGAAGCAGTCAGCTATCCCCATGCCGACAGCTCAGATCCTACTCTGCCTTCAGCCTTCTCCCTGCCCCCCAACTCGCCTCCATCTTTGCTGTCTTCCACTGTGCTCATTCAAACCAGGCACAGCTTGAGCATGGGAGTCTCTGTGCACACTGTGAGGGATCCAGTCATGTGATGGCCTGGGTTTTTCTAAATGTTTCTGGTTTATGACAGGAGAAAAGAAATAGTAGACCTCCTCCTGCAAGCCTGGGCCACAGAAGGCACACCCACAAAAGCTGTCAAGAATACAGGCAGAGGACATGGTTCAACGTTAAAGATTGCTTGCTGCTCTTCTAGACCAGAAATCAGTTCCCACCACCCACAGCATGCCGCTCATAACCATCTGTAGCTTCAGCTCAGGGGATGTGGTGCCCCCTTCGACCTCCACAGGCACTGCACTTGCATGCACATGCCCACACACAGACACATAATTTAAAACTTAAATTGCTTATCACACTGGGCCTTGCCCCTTGCTATTTGCCACAGGATCTGAAAGCCCAGAGCAGAGTATTCCTCTCAGGCTGTCCCCTCAAGGAAGCTTGATGCTGCTGTCCCTGGTGTCCAACAATCCCCTGGACACTAGATTTAATTCTCTCCCTGATCATTGCACGACAATCCTTCTCTCTCATCACCAACTAACTTCTTCCAATCTCTAGCCAAATGTCATTGCCCAAAGATGTCCCCTGGCTTCTCTAGACCGCAAGACCTGATCCTGTTGTCCCTTCTGAGACCCATATGTTCTAAGCAGGCTTCTTTAATCATAAATGTGTCCAGGCAGGGTGAAAGTGACCCCTGAGTGTTGCCTGGGCACAAGTGTTATATGGGAACCTCGTGCTCCTCTACCAGCATGCACTATAGAAAATTGTTCCTTGTCCTCTTTATTGTACAATAAGGTCAATAAAGGACAGACGTGCACTCAGAGGACTGGAGTCTCTTCAGTATCCTGCTCTAAGTTCAGGCTGTATATGAGAGACTAAGAACAGGTGGCTTGGAACACATAGAGCTGCAGTCAGGCCCAGAAGCTGTGTTCTCACACCAATATCATGCATTTCCTACAAGTAGGAGCAACCCAGGGCCTTCGCGTAGCCATTGACCTATAGGCAGCTCTGTGCCCTGGAAGACATGCCCTCTTCTTCTAGAAGCCAGCTTGGGTGTATGGTACTGCTTTTCTGCCTGCCCACCTGTCCTCATCATCTCTGTGGCCCATGCTCTTCCATAGCTGCTGCAGCTGCAAGCTTTGTCTCTGTTGAAGCCACAGGAGAATGGCCTACTCTAATGTGCCCTTTATGCAGAGTAGACAGGCCCCTGCAGGTCAGAGGCAGACTGAGAAGGTCATGTAGAGGTTGTCACGTTCCCAATGGCCAAAGCCTGGCATGCATAATCTCTGACCTATGAAACTACTTTACCTCTAGCATCCTGCACTCCATAGGTCCCCAAGCCCAGCAGTGATAGAGTCTTCTGAGCTCTATCACAGTCTGGCTGAGCTCTTGCTCATTCATTCATTCATTTAACCAGGTATAGAGTGGCCACTACTTCATTTTCTGCCTCCTCCATTAACCATAAACTCTGTGGTGGTCATGGCACCATCTACTCTGTTGCCCATCCAAGTACTAGAACCACTCTGAATATGTTTTCTTGCTTAAATTACTTATTGTAAAATATTCAGAATATTAATGGAGAATATTTATGTAGAAGATAGAGGGGAACTGCATGAAAAGATGGATAGGTGAATGTGTGGATGGATAAACAAGATCATATGTCAATAGACGGGAGAAAGAATGGATGAGCACATGCATACATGGATGACTAGATGGGTGGGTGGGTAGACGGAGGTATGTGTAGTTAGATGGTGGATAGTTGTGCCTGGATGAATGGGTTGGATGGATATGTACGCAGGTAGATGGAGAGAGGGTTGGGCAATTGTGTGACAAATAAATGAAAGGAAAGGATGGGGAGAATGAATGGAGAAATATGTGATGTGGTTGTCAGATGGAGGTACAGGTGATTGGAAAGATGGGTAGATGGATGGGTGGATAGATGTGTGAATAGATGCTGGGCTGCAGAGTGGAAGGATGTATGGATGGACAGTTAAGGGAACAGATGAGTGAGCAAATAGTTGGATGGATGTGTGGATGAGTAGCCAAGTATGGGGAATAGAGTTGAGCCAGAGGGAGATAAAAAGATAACAAATGAAGAGATATTTGGGTGAGAAGGTGAGAGGATATAAAAGGGATGAAGGGGCTGATGGATAGATTGGTAGATAAATAGATAGATTACTTTTAAGAAATGGATAGGCAGTGGGTTAGTGGGTGGGCATGGATTTGATGCTATGGTGCTACAAAGACCACAGAAACTAAGCATCCTTTAGAAGACAAGAGGGTCCTTTCCCCAACCCCAAGAACAAGAAAAGCACAGTCACCCTCTAGGGATACGCTAGCAAGAGAATTCAGAGGGAGATAAGTGGTAAACTCAGCAGCCGTTATAACATCGCTTGGCACCTAAGAGCCTTTCCTCAGGCATCTGGGTCACTAGCCATGGCCCTTTCTGGGGAAAGCAGGTGCTTCTGAGAACACCGCTCTAGGATCCTCCTGAGATCATTCTAAACTTTGGACTCCATATCCTCTGTCTTCATCCTCCTAAAATCTGAACCTCCATAATAGCCCAGAGTCTTCCTATCTGTTGCCAGAAAATAAAGGAAATAAAAGTAGTATGTATCTCTAAGAGGCTTCGAGGCCTATGTTGTCCATCACAGGCCTCATACACCACCTCCCAGCACTTTGTGCTGCGGAGTGAAACTGCAATAAACCAACAGTACATTTTTGCAGCATTTTGTACCCCTGCTAATATTTTTTTAATTAATTCACTATTTTTTACTTTAATGCATTTAAAGGGAAACTATATCATTACCCTAAATGGAACTTTGTATCACTTGCTCTAAATTAGAGGTAATTATAAAAATAAATAAAATGAGAACAATGTTATTAAATCCTGGCAGAATTCTGCTGCCTGCAGCCGGTGCTGGCCCGAGGCCTGCGCTGCTCTTCCACAGAGGCCAGGAAAACAAAGGGGTAGGTCAGGCACTCTAGGAGATACGAGGAGCATCCTGCACAGAGATCTTAGAAAGTGCAAGGGGGACAGATCTCTCACCCAGGGACCCAAGGAGTCCCTCTATCTACCAAAGCTATCTTGGATACAACTCATGGCTGTTTTCTCCATGGCCAAGTCTTTTGCCACATGAAAACTATATGGTTGATCTTCACTGCCAAGTTCACTGGGTTGAGAATCACCCAGGAGATGGGTAGGGCACAGCTTTGAGAATGAATGTCTGTGAAGAGAGAGGATCGACCGAATGAACAGAAACGCACCCCCAAGTCGGAGTGGCGCCTTCCCATATATGGGAGGCCTGGATAGAATTACTGGATAGAGTAAAAAGGGTAAGCCAACTCAACAGCGACATTTTCTTCTCTCTGCTTCCAGTCCACAGAGAAGTAACCATAGCCCCCACCACATGCTTCATGCCCTGCCCAAGTGCATGAGACCATTGGACCATGGACTGAAGCGTCTAAAACCATGAGCCAAATAAATCCTTCTTCCCTTTGGTTGTTCCTGTTTTTTACACAGTGCCAAGAAAAACAGCTAATGCAGGAATCTCCCTCTTCCTTCAAGCACTGAGTCCTCAGGTCACCATAGGTTAGGGGCCCTTTAAGAAACTTCAAATAAATGGGAATTGATTAACCTTTCCTCCACATTGGAGAGAGAAATTAATTGGAAAATACACGGAACTCTTCCTCTCCTCCTGGACTCTTCCTATTTCCTGATCTATCTCCCCCCCCCCCCAAAGCCCGAACCTGGTGGGTGATTCTCCTCTTTTCTTCCCTAATATAAATATCCTGACAACACCCCAGCAGTTCTGAGCAGGCATCCCACAACGGCTGCTGTGATTTTTCTCTTTCAAGAGAGGAACGCTTCAAGTATCAGTGAAATCTTTATAAGAACAACTAACTAGATGGGATTTAGCTCACAATGAACAGCGTTTTTTTCCTCAAAGGCTGAAAAACGGAGAGTTTAGGTTTATTTGTTTTTTCCCTTCTTTTTTTTTTTTTTTTTTTTTTTGAAAAAAAAGATTTTGTTTTTCCCTGATATTGCCTGAGCGATGCTTCTGACGCTGGAGATTATCGGCACGCCAGCCGGGCTTGTTGTAATTAACACGCAAGCAGCGGCTCCAGTGCCTAGTAATATATTTTTCTAAGACTTTGATGATGCTAAGAGATTCTGAGTCCCATGTTGCAGACTTTGAAGCAACAGCATTGGATAGAGACACCTTAGATGAAATTGAAAATAACCTGAGTTTAATACGCCTCCCCTGGAGCTTTCCTGAAAGAACGGGTTAAAGGTATCCGTGTGCTGTGGTATATGCTGTGGATCGGGGTGGGGGAAAGTTGGTGTTGGAGGCTCTGACAGGCAGAAGAGCCCTGATTGGTGCTTTTTCGGCAGAGTTCTGGCCCTTGAGTATCTTCTTTGGTCTCAAACATAAATGGCTTCCTTAAAGGATTTAATTAATTCTTAAATGTGCCCAGGGCCCGCGAGCACAAACATTAAGTTGTTAAATGCATTAAGTCAGATTCTGTTCTCAGCCACGCACAGCAGCTCCCAGTGACGTCCCTGGGAGTGTAGATGCAAGCGGATCCCACAGATGCCAGGCACCTTGGACGCCCAGATACCCACCATGCCTTCATCCCCTGCTAGGGAACATCAGGCATCTTGGAGAGGGGCCATCTCAGGCCGGGCCCCTCTTCTGCTTCCCAAAAGGCACGCGCAATGAGAACTCCGTCCCTTCTCTACTCTGCTCTCTGTCTCCTTCATTGAGCTCCCCAGGCAGCTGATGACTTCTCCGTGCCTGGCAAGGACACCGTGGAGCAAGGGGCATGTCGGGAGAACTGCCTGGCTGGGGCGAACTGCAGTGAAAGGAACCTCACGCAGAAGCTTCCCCAGATGTGAGCACATCAGGAAGCCATGCTCCATCGCTGCCGCTAGACCACTGCCTAGTCTCGGACCCAGGCCAACCCTCCCACCCTCTAAGCTGCTTCACCCTCTGCCCAGTTACATGCCCTGTACTCAGCCGGTTCGAGGCCAAGTTTGTTTTATGCTATCTGCCTTACGCGGAATCTGATTTGAAACAGGAGCGACTATACTTATCCCCCGTAAAACTGACTCTCTGTGTGTGTGAGAGAGTGTGTGTGTACCCATGTGCACGCGTGCTTATAATGACGCACCTTGCTGCTTGTAACTCCTAAGTAACAGTCTTTAGTGGGGGTAATGAGCTGACAGGGTCTCACTATATGGTCCAGGCTGTTCTAGAAATAGCTCCGTAACCCAGCTAGCTCTAAACTAGTGATCCCCCTGCCTCAACTTTCCTAAGGGCTGGAACTGCAGGCGCATCTGGCTGACAGTCTCATATACTACCGGGAGGAGTGAAAATTGGTACAATTTTTCTGAACAGCCTTTGGAGATATATACTGAAAGCCTCAAATATATTTATAACTCATGACTCAGTTTTCCACCCCTAGAACGAACCTAGGATGCTATCAGAGGAAGACAAAACTGACAGGAAATGCCATTAATAGCAGAAAGGGAAAAATATATAGATGCCCAAAACGGTCCAAAAATGGAAGAGTGGCTATATTAATGCTGCTGTGGAATACTGAGGTTAAAAATCAGACTTTTCAGCAAATATTTTGGTGGATGGGAAAAATGGTGCTATTTCAAATGGAACATAGCTTTGATTATAGCTTGATCCCATGTGCGAAGAACACACACACACACCAATGAAAGGAAATATTCTAAATATCAGCAAAGTGATATTTCTGGGTGGTGGGATCAAATTTATTCTAAATGCAATTGTGTATTTACCAAATTATTTCATAGGTGTACATCATTTCTCTAATGTAAAAAAAAATACTTTTTTGGGGGGAGAAAATCAAAATGCAAAAAAATGTACCCTCATTCAATAGAAACCATATTTAACATTTTTAATTTCTAAAAAAAAAAAAAAAAAAAACCAAACCAAACCAAACAAAACAAAACAAAACATGAGGAGCTTAAGCTGACCATATGCTTAATTTGAACTAAAATAAGAGTAATAACCATTAATACTGGGACAGAAAAATAGTCATTGTACTACTGAGCGTGTTTTAATTGCATAATTTCAGTTAAAATAGGGATTGAGAGTTGTATGAAGGACTAAACCTCCCGGTCAGGGATGTTACCTTCCCTTCAGGAGGGGAACAGCAGCTCCCAGGGCCCTGCTTCATGCACACCACACATGACGACACAATGATCAGAGATAGGTTCCAATGAAGCCAGTAAACAAAGTCCACATGACTCTTACGTGTACAGTCATAAAAAAAAAAAAGCCTCAAACAAAAGTGAGTATTTTGCATCTGATTTTGGGGAAATGTTTGATAACACAAAACTAAAAACACCAAAAATAAATAAATAAATAAATAAATAAGACAAGATGTAAAAATTGTAGACATTGGAAATAAGGTAAATCATCACTACTTTTCATGTTTGACCAACTACAAGCCTCTCAACCATCTTTCTTTTTCTTTGCTGATTGCATTGTGTAGAATCATAAGAATGGCATTTAAAATTGTGTTGATGGTTTTTTATTTTGTTGGAAATGTCTCTAGTGGGGTTCTTTTGAGATGAGTCTTTCACTGATCTTACTTATGCATTACCAAGCATCTGCCTCCCCCAATCTCTGGAAATAACACACACAGACACACAAAAATGCTTTTTCTTCCATGCAGGATAATTACCTAATGGCATTAATAAACAAGATATTTATTCAAGATGGAAAATGGTTGGGAGAGGTTTTTACAGAAATAGAGAGAGGAAAAAAACAGCCTCCTTGAAAGAAGCAAATGGCCCTTCCACGTAAGATGCCTGTGATATTAGAGAAGCCTCCCAGACCAGGCACCAAACCTGCACATGAAAGACAGGAACCTCAAGGCCTGAAAAATGCTGTTAAGCGTGGCCTGGCCAGAGAAGCAGTGGGAGGCCCCACCCTGCTTTGAGACTTGGGGTGAGGCGGGCAGCTCAAAGGCAGTCCTCACAGTGGGGAATCGTCTTGAATGTCCAAGAAACAGAGGAAAACAGTCTCCAAGGAGGCAACAGATGGAGTGGGGAAAAATGGCAGGAGAGTCCCAGCTGCCTTGTGGTCCTGACAGACTGCCTTATATCCAGGAACGTAAGAGTGACTCTGACCATACCAGAACCCTCTGCAGTAGACCCATGGCATGGGGAAAACTAACAAAGTGGCACATCTATAGAGTCGCAGAGAAAATGTCTGCCAGCTGCCCATTCTAAGATAGCAATCTTGCCTTCATGAGTGCAGCAACAGCCCCAACCCAACCCTACCATCAAACACACAAAAGAGAATCAAGCTAAACTCCAAAAAAAGGAGGACAATTTAATTATTTCTAGCTGCTATCTCTATAACCATGAAAAGATTTTGAGTCCATTGAGAAGAAAGAAAAAGGACTGAAGAGATCATCTGTAAAGTGTTTGCCATGCATACATGAGGACCTGAGATTGAGCTCTAGAACCCATGTACAAGTCTGGCATGATAGTGCCCACTTGTAAGACAGTGATAGGGAAGTGGAGACAGGAGAATCCCTGGGGCTCATTGACAAGCCAGCTGGCAAACAAGTGAGCCGCAGATCCAGTGAGATACCCCATCTCAAAGAAAACAAGGTGGAGGCCATCTTGATTGACACCCAAGGCTGACAACTGGCCTCTGTATGAATGTACTCTC